>NC_042984.1:5838681-5898681 GCF_901001165.1 Salmo trutta | reverse complement strand
GTCATGGAGGGGGTCAGGGAGGGAGGGGAGTCATGGAGGGAGGGGAGTCATGGAGGGGGTCAGGGAGGGAGGGGAGTCATGGAGGGAGGGGAGTCATGGAGGGGGTCAGGGAGGGAGGGGAGTCATGGAGGGAGGGGAGTCATGGAGGGGGTCAGGGAGGGAGGGGAGTCGGCGAGTCGGGAGGGGGGGTCTGGGCGAGGGATGGAAAAGTCATCAACAGTCTTATTTCTATTTTTCATGTGATCCATCGAGGTGGGTCTGTGGATCGGCAACGAGTTTGTCAACCTGCCCCACAACTTCCACTCCCGTGACTGGGTCAACTACTGCGTCACCTGGTCGTCGCACTCCGGGGGGGTTGAGCTGTGGATCAACGGGCTGGTGGGGGAGGAGCAGTACCTCCGGAGGGGATACACAGTCAGCCCAGCAGGGGTCTTCATCCTGGGGAAGGACCAGGACGGCTTCCTGGGGATCTCTGACATGGACGCCTTCGTGGGTCAGATGACAGATGTCAACTTGTGGGACTACGTTTTGAGCTCGTCTGAGATCCAGGAACAGATGTCCTGTGAGAACACCACCTCTCCCAGGGGGAACGTGCTCAGCTGGGGGGTCACTCCTATGAGTCTCTATGGGGGAGTGCAGCTGGAGACAGACTACAGGTGTCACTGAGGGGAGGGGTGGGGGGGGGGTGCAGCTGGAGACAGAGTACAGGTGTCACTGATGGGAGGGGTGGAGGGGGGGGTGCAGCTGGAGACAGACTACAGGTGTCCCTGAGGGGAGGGGTGGGGTGCAGCTGGAGCCAGACTACAGGTGTCACTGAGGGGAGGGGTGGAGGGGGGGGGGGGTGCAGCTGGAGACAGACTACAGGTGTCCCTGAGGTGAGGGGTGGGGGGTGCAGCTGGAGACAGACTACAGGTGTCCCTGAGGGGAGGGGTGGGGTGCAGCTGGAGACAGACTACAGGTGTCCCTGAGGGGAGGGGTGGGGGGGGTGCAGCTGGAGACAGACTACAGGTGTCCCTGAGGGGAGGGGTGGGGGGGGTGCAGCTGGAGACAGACTACAGGTGTCCCTGAGGTGAGCGGACAGCTGAAGCACAGGGAAACCTGGGTGGTGTTCAGTAGGGCCCAACGTAACAAAACGTTTTGCAACGGCAATATAATTAAAAAAAAATCTGTTCTTATTGGACAAGTTCAGGAAGTGCAGTACCATCGTGTTCCATGCCGTTTCAAAACGTTTTGTCTCTACTGAACATGACCCTGTTCTCACAGAGCAGAGGATTCCCACTACTAACACAATGTAGTGCTGTTCGGTCTGTGATTATGTCCAGTCAATATATCAAATCTATCCTTTACTGCTGATGACTATTGGGTAGGAAGGATAACTCATCTGTTTGAGACATGGGTATCAGGTTTAGTAATGACAATGTTTATTGTATAAGTGAAGTAAAACACAGAAGATCTCTGAACGTTTGTGTGGCGTCAGAGCATCAGCCATCTATCGTATTCATATCTTTTTATCCTCAATAAAGTTCTATATTAAAGCATCTTGTATGTTTATTTCATCAACTATAACAGCCATGTGTCGTTAGACAGGCTACAGAACCAGTGAACTATAAAACAGACAGTCATCAAGACAGACATCGCCATAGAAAGAACATTTAAAAAAAATATTTTAAAAAACATTATTTAAAAGCCCAGTACAGTGAAACTTCTGTTTTTCTTTCTGTGTTCTGTATCATATTGTACAACAGCTGATGAAACACTGTTTCTTGATTTAAAAAAAAATATATATATATATATATGTTTTTATCAGTGTTATTTCCTGATAGTTACTGGTTGAAAATATAATCTTCACAGTACCTTCTAATCAGCTTGTTTGCATACGGGCGTGAGTTTTGGCTTGCCTGCCAATAACGCTCGTTTTTTAAAAAAGTTTTCCTTCGCTCAGACCTCTCAGACAATCTTAGCAAAATTCTTCCTTGAAAAATAGTTTTTGTTGTTGTTGCTAAAAAGCAATTTATGTCAATTTTTAATGGAAAACTATTACAGTAAGGGCCTTACAGGGGTGTAAACAGGTCTACAGACTATCGGTCTGCTAAATAAGGACTAATAAAGGCCCAGTGCACTACTTTATAGTCTTAGAGGTGTGTTTCCTGACCGATTCTGCGTTTGGTTAATTATGTTTGTCCCTCATCAGATACTGTAGGAAGCCTATTTCACTTCCTCAAAATCTTCAGAGTGAAACTAAGATAACTGAACTGTGACCACTTGGTGTAATCTGTATTTATTAAATTATACGCCCAATACAGACGTTATGTCAATACCAAATCATTTCTGGGTAACAGGCCTTTAAACAGGATAATTTTGGTCATAACGTCAGTCTCGTCTAAAACGGAGTTTGGAACATCTGTGCATCACAACAGGAACATTAAGGTTGGGTTTTGATTTGACGATGTCCATTTGCCCAGTAACATGTGGTGAACAACTGCGATGACTTCTCACTATCCAATAGCATAGACAATGAGACAGACCTGCCCAGCAGCTCCGACTTTGTTTACAAAAGACATGTCACAGAGAAATACTGCACCAAACACCTTCGTTAGATGTAAAATTGCGCAACTAAAACATCCTCGGCAAAACGTAAAAATGTGTTACAGATTTCTTGTTTTAGTTGCGCAATTTTACATCTAAGGTGTTTGGTGCAGTATTTCTCTGAGACATGTTGTCTTTTGTAAACAAAGTCGGAGCTGCTGGGCAGGTCTGTCTCATTGTCTATGCTATTGGATAGAGAGAAATCACCGCAGCTGTTCACCACATGTTACTGGGCAAATGGACATCGTCAAATCAAAACCCAACCTTAATGTTCCTGTTGTGATGCACAGATGTTCCAAACTCCGTTTTAGACGAGACTGACTTTATGACCAAAATTATACTGTTTACACTTTGTAGTCAACTTTGACACAGGCCGCTTTCAAAGGGATTCATTGCTGATTTCTGTTACCCAGAAATGATTTGGTATTGACATAATAACGTCTGTATTGGCCGTATAATTTAATAAATACAGATTACACCAAGTGGATCCAGTCCAGTCTGTCAACATTCAAATAGAACAACCTGTTCTTGTTCTTCTCCTGTTCTTCTCTCAAACAGAGTCCTTAATTAAATGGCCTTAATCCTCCTCCTCAGAAGGCGGTGACCTTGAATGCATCATCTTCCCTGCCGTCTCCGGTCTCTGGTTTCAACGGAGCATTTCCAACCTGTATGTCCACCTGGTTCCTGTGAGCGAACATCTGGCTGATCTCCAGGAAAGTCTTGTTCTTGGTCTCCGGGACGACCAGCCAGATGTAGAACAGAGTCGCCAAGCAGATGAAGCAGAAGATGATGAAACTGTAGGAGCCCAGGCCACTCTGGAGGGCAGGGATAGATATATAGAAACACAGACAGAAAGAGAAAGACATTCAGGTCTCACACACACACACAACTCCTGGACATAACGAATATACTCTACGGTACTGTACCCATGGTGAAACTATTGGTGCTCGGGTCTCTCTGGAGACGAACATAGGTAGGTAGGTAGAGATAGGTTCCCGACGATGTTCACATCGTCAGGAACATGAGGTTGACTTCCGTCAACGGGCTTTTGTATTGGGCGAGAGAAGAACGTGTTTCATAGTTCTCAACCAATGTCTGTTCGCTTGGGCGGGGCCACTGAGTGAGCATAGTTTACTTATGAAAACAATTCTCTCATTTAGAAGCTAAAATTACATTTAATCTTTTCACAAATAGTTTCATATTTAAACATTGAAATTGCACAACAATTCCATGTGAATCTGATAACTAGAATGTGTAGACTTTCCAAGATACAGTTTATGTCATCCTATCAGTAATAATGTCTCAGACGACAACTGATCTGACATCATATTCTTTAAGTACCAACGGATATTTTCAACTGGTTGGATTACAGAAATATTGTACCTTTCCCCAACCTTTTGATGTTAACATACTCTCTCTATGTTAACAAAGAGCTTTCCAAGAGTCCATTCTGTAGAGTGGAGAGAAAAGGGGGAAAGGTATTTATCGGGCTCATAAACCTCACCCAACAGGGCAACGTCATGACAACTGACTCTAAGTAAAGCCTGTGTGTCTATGTATGTGGATGACTAAAAACTATACACGTCAACTACTACAGAGTGTGTAATCACTGCAACACTTAGCTTAGCTTAGTGATGAGCTTTGAGGGCACTATGGTGTTGAACCCTGAGCTGTAGTCAACGAATAGCATTCTCACATGGGTGTTCCTTTTGTCCAGGTGTGAAAGGGGCAGTGTGGAGAGCAATAGAGATTGCATCATCTGTGGATCTGTTGGGGCGGTATGCAAATTGGAGTGGGTCTAGGGTTTCTGGGATAATGGTGTTGATGTGAGATATGACCAGCCTTTCAAAGCATTTCATGGCTACAGACGTGAGTGCTACGGGTCGGTGTGTTCTTGGGCACAGGGACTATGGTGGTCTGCTTGAAACATGTTGGTTTTACAGACTCAAACAGGGAGAGGTTGAAAATGTCAGTAAAGACAGCGCATGCTCGGAGTACACGTCCTGGTAATCCGTCTTGTGAATGTTGACCTGTTTAAAGGTCTTACTCACATCGGCTGTGGAGAGTGTGATCCACACAGTCGTCCGGAACAGCTGATGCTCTCATTGCATGTTTCAGTGTTACTTGCCTCGAAGCAAGCATAGAAGTTATTTAGCTCATCTGGTAGGCTTGTGTCACTGGGCAGCTCTCAGCTGTGCTTCCCTTTGTATTCTGTAATAGTTTGCAGGCCCTGCCACATCCGACGAGCATTGGAGCCGGTGTACTACGATTCGATCTTAGTCCCGTATTGACGCCTTGCTTGTTTGATGGTTCACCGGAGGGCATAGCGAGATTTCTTATAAGCTTCCGGGTTAGAGTCCTTGAAAGCGGCAGCTCTACCCTTTAGCTCAGTGCGAATGTTGCCTGTAATCCATGGCTTCTGGTTGGGGTATGTACGTACGATCACTGTGGGGACGACGTCATCAATGCACTTATTGATGAAGCCAGTGACTGAATGCCCTCGGAAGAAACCCGAAACATATTCCAGTCTGTGCAAGCAAAACATTTCTGTAGCATCTGCTTAATCTGACCACTTTTTTATAGACCGAGTCACTGGTGCTTCCTGCTTTAATTTTACCTTGCAAACAGGAATCAAGAGGATAGAATTATGGTCAGATTTGCCAAATGGAGGGCGAGGGAGAGCTTTGCATGCATCTCGGTGTGTGGAGTAAAGGTGGCCTAGAATTTTTTTCCCTCTGGTTGCACATTTAGCATGTTGATAGAATTGAGGTAAAACTGATTTAAGTTTCCCTGCATTTAAGTCCCCAGCCACTAGGAGCGCTGCCTCTCTCTGCTTATGGCGGTATACAGCTCATTGAGTGCGGTTTTAGTGCCAGCATCGGTCTGTGGTGGTATGTAGACAGATACGAAAAATACAGATGAAAACTCTCTAGGTAGATAGTGTGGTCTACAGCTTATCATGAGAACAACCAGCTGTTGTTTACAAATATACATAGGTCCCCGCCCCGTGTCTTACCAGAGGCTGCTGTTCTATCCTGCCGATAGAGTGTATAACCCACCAGCTGTATGTTATTAATGTCGTCGTTCAGCCACGACTCGGTGAAACAATAGAGGTTGACTCCTGTATGTATTGACATAACATACACATGATACACACACGCACACCTGGATAGTGTGTAGTAGTAGAGTAGTGGCCTGAGGGAACACACTTAATGTATTGTGAAATCTGTTGTAAAACGTATTTGAATGTTTAAATATTGTATTATAATGTATATTACTGCCTTAATTTTTACTGGACGTCAGGAAGAGACAGCAGCTGCTGGGGATCCATAATAAATACAAATAGTCCGAAAACACTACTGAGATTCTTGTGGACATCAAAATGGCTTGTTTTACTATGAACAATATATCCAGAATCTCTCTTTGTTGACATCAAAATGGCTTCTTTCCTGCTTGGAACACTGACCTCCATGAAGGGGAACACCAGTCCCACAGTGAAGTTGGACAGCCAGTGGATCGACCCTGCCACCATGAAGGCTGCTGGTCTGGATGACTGGCGGAACATCTCTGTGGTCACCACGTAGGGAATAGTACCTTGGGACAGAGGTCAGAGGTTAGACATCCGGATTGCCTCCCACAATGTTGCAATGTTCCGGCTTAACACGTCTGTACGAAACAGAACGTCAGTTTGGCATAGAGGAAGTACGTCACTGCCTTATCCGCTTCTTCATACCCCATAAACACAAAACAGTAGCTAGCAAGATAGAGATTAGGGAGGTTATTTTTAATGGGTGTATTTCTGAAGTGGCTAGTCTGCATCAACTACCTTCAATAAAACTAATGCAAAGGTTTTGCCTGCAAACTTTGGTTTCCAATCACAATGCTCTGGCATGTCTGCCTCGTTATTTGTAAAGAGGAAACAGACCATAGTCCCTGCTGTTGCCTAGGGTCAGGATTCCGAGACTAGTGAGAGGTCTACGTTAGAGACTAGTGAGAGACTACGTTAGAGACTAGTAAGATGTCTACATTAGAGACTAGTGACATGTCTGCGTTAGAGACTAGTGAGATGTCTGCGTTAGAGACTAGTGGCATGTCTGCGTTAGAGACTAGTGAGAGGTCTACGTTAGAGACTAGTGACATGTCTGCGTTAGAGACTAGTGAGATGTCTACGTTAGAGACTAGTGAGATGTCTGCGTTAGAGACTAGTGACAGGTCTACGTTAGAGACTAGTGAGATGTCTGCGTTAGAGACTAGTGACATGTCTGCATTAGAGACTAGTGACAGGTCTACGTTAGAGACTAGTGACAGGTCTACGTTAGAGACTAGTGACAGGTCTACGTTAGAGACTAGTGAGATGTCTGCGTTAGAGACTAGTGAGATGTCTGCGTTAGAGCCTAGTGAGATGTCTGCGTTAGAGACTAGTGAGATGTCTGCGTTAGAGACTAGTGAGATGTCTGCGTTAGAGACTAGTGAGATGTCTGCGTTAGAGACTAGTGACAAGTCTGCGTTAGAGACTAGTGAGATGTCTGCGTTAGAGACTAATGACAGGTCTGCGTTAGAGACTAGTGACAGGTCTGCATTAGAGACTAGTGAGATGTCTGCGTTAGAGACTAGTGAGATGTCTGCGTTAGAGACTAGTGAGATGTCTGCGTTAGAGACTAGTGACAGGTCTGCGTTAGAGACTAGTGAGATGTCTGCGTTAGAGGCTAATGACAGGTCTATGTTTGAACAACATCATCTCTGCACTCACTGGGAATAGGACTTATGGGAACTGACACGTGGTCTATGACTAATGTTACAGTATAGATGATATGTATTCTATATACACCAACTAATGCTACAGTATATATGGTATGTATTCTATATGCACCAGCTAATGCTACAGTATATATGGTATGTATTCTATATACACCAGCTAATGCTAAAGTATAGATGATATGTATTCTATATACACCAGAACCTGACATTATGTAATTACATGTTTTTGACACGTTATTATACTGCATATCGCATGTTTAAAAGGCATTGAAATACTCAAACCATTACAGTGTCTGACCACAGATGAGGTTGACTTACTGGGTCCGACGGCGTGTCCAACAACATAGACGATGACGCAGGCGATGCTGACGTAGGGCATCCACTCCGTACTCTCCTGTGTGTCAACAAAACTGGGGCTGTTATCATAAACCAGCTGTATTTACAGCTGTTCACTTCCTCGTTCTCTCTATAACTCTCTATATCTCTCTATAACTCTCTATATCTCTCTATATCTCTATAACTCTCTATATCTCTCTATATCTCTATATCTCTCTATAACTCTCTATATCTCTCTATAACTCTCTATAACTCTCTATATCTCTCTATAACTCTCTATATCTCTCTATATATCTATATATCTCTATATATCTCTCTATAACTCTCTATATCTCTATATATCTCTATATATCTCTATATATCTCTCTATAACTCTCTATAACTTTACATATCTCTCTATATCTCTCTATATTTCTCTTTAAATCCCATCCCCAGTAGATCCCCTCCGCCACTGATCCCAACGTTAGTAGATCCCTTCCACCACTGATCCCAACTTTAGTAGATCCCTTCCACCACTGATCCCAACTTTAGTAGATCCCCTCCACCACTGATCCCAACTCTAGTAGATCCCCTCCACCACTGATCCCATCTCCAGTAGATCCCCTCCACCACTGATCCCATCCCCAGTAGATCCCCTCCACCACTGATCCCAACTTTAGTAGATCCCCTCCACCACTGATCCCAACTTTAGTAGATTCCCTCCACCACTGATCCCATCCCCAGTAGATCCCCTCCACCACTGACCCCAACTCTAGTAGATCCCCTCCACCACTGATCCCAACTTTAGTAGATCCCCTCCACCACTGATCCCAACTCTAGTAGATCCCCTCCACCACTGATCCCAACTTTAGTAGATTCCCTCCACCACTGATCCCATCCCCAGTAGATTCCCTCCACCACTGATCCCAACTTTAGTAGATCCCCTCCACCACTGATCCCAACTTTAGTAGATCCCCTCCACCACTGATCCCAATTTTAGTAGATCCCCTCCACCACTGATCCCAACTTTAGTAGATTCCCTCCACCACTGATCCCATCCCCAGTAGATCCCCTCCACCACTGTTCCCAACTTTAGTAGATTCCCTCCACCACTGATCCCATCCCCAGTAGATCCCTCCACCACTGTTCCCAACTTTAGTAGATCCCTCCACCACTGATCCCATCTCCAGTAGATCCCCTCCACCACTGATCCCATCCCCAGTAGATCCCCTCCACCACTGACCCCAACTCTAGTAGATCCCCTCCACCACTGATCCCAACTCTAGTAGATCCCCTCCACCACTGATCCCATCCCCAGTAGAATCCTTCTACCACTGATCCCAACTCTAGTAGATCCCCTCCACCACTGATCCCATCCCCAGTAGATCCCCTCCACCACTGATCCCAACTTTAGTAGATCCCCTCCACCACTGATCCCAACTTTAGTAGATCCCCTCCACCACTGATCCCAACTTTAGTAGATCCCCTCCACCACTGATCCCAACTTTAGTAGATCCCTCCACCACTGATCCCATCTCCAGTAGATCCCCTCCACCACTGATCCCAACTTTAGTAGATTCCCTCCACCACTGATCCCATCCCCAGTAGATCCCCTCCACCACTGATCCCAACTCTAGTAGATCCCCTCCACCACTGATCCCAGCCACAGTAGATCCCCTCCACCACTGATCCCAGGGTTGAAGTCTTAGGCCCTCAGCTCAGTCTGGTCCTGTGCCAACTGGTGGATATCTGATTTATGGGACTATAATTCTGTAAACTAAGTATCACGTTACCAGTATTCACTGCAGGTGCAATAAAGCATTCACACTAAAGGCTTTAGGGGATATTGAGTTGGAGTTTTAGCTTGTAGTGTTTGGCTGGTGTTATGGGAGTTGTAGTTATAGCTTGTAGTGTTTGGCTGTTGTAGTGTTTGGCTGGTGTTATGGGAGTTGTAGTTCTAGCTTGTAGTGTTTGGCTGGTGTTATGGGAGTTGTAGTTATAGCTTGTAGTGTTAGGCTGTTGTAGTGTTTGGCTGGTGTTATGGGAGTTGTAGTTATAGCTTGTAGCGTTTGGCTGTTGTAGTGTTTGGCTGGTGTTATGGGAGTTGTAGTTCTAGCTTGTAGTGTTTGGCTGGTGTTATGGGAATTGTAGTTATAGCTTGTAGTGTTTGGCTGTTGTAGTGTTTGGCTGGTGTTATGGGAGTTGCAGCTGTTGTAGTATGTCTCTAACGACACCAGATTTACTATATATGCCTAGTGCACTACTATTGATCATAGTGTGCACTACTTTGGACCAGACCCAATGGCTTTAGTCCAAAGTAGGGCACTATGAAGGGAAACGGGTGTGATTTGGATGCAGTGTAGCTTACCTGGAAGGTGAGTGCCACAGTGAGGAGAGCACAGGACACACAGCAGATCCCAAACCCAATGAGGAGAAGCAGCCTCCTGCCTGCGGCCTCCACAATGAACACCTGTTGAACCACACTCACAAACATGAAGGAAAGGTCGAAGGTGACTCCTGAAAACTGGAAGCATTTTCTTGTGAGTCGATGGCTGCATTACACAGGAAGCCCAATTCTGATATTTTCCCACTAATTAGTCTTTTGGCCAATCAGATCAGGCTATTCCGTACCGCAGTGATAGTCATGAAGACGTTGACAGCCCCAGTTCCAACTGTGACGTATTGGATGTTACTCTCCTTGACTCCCGCTGAGCTGTAGATACTGTCAGCATAGTAGTATATCTGAGGAGAGGAGGAGAGACAGGGTTCTAGTTTCAGATCATTTCATGTCAAAATTAGGGTTCTGAGAACTTTAAAATTCACAGGTTTTCCAAAAATCCTGGTTGGAGGATTCCGGATTCCTGGCTGATTCCCTCCCAATTCAGGGAATCTTCCATCCAGGATTTATGGATAACCTGTGACTTTTGGGAAAGTTACCGGAATTTTGCAACCCTAGCCAAAATAATGATTTCTCCCACTAGAGGGTCATCCGATCCATATAATATTCAGTGTAGAATCAACATTAGTGGATCTGTAACGCAGATGGTTCAGGGGACCAAGCTTGTGTGAGGAATAAACTTGTCCCAGACCTGAAGACTTGCGTTAGCTCCCTTGCGGTAGCTTACCTTAGCATTAAGCTCAGCGGGATAACACTGTCTTGTAGTACTCAGGAAACCTGGGTTTGAGTCCCGGTTGGTTACACACAGAGACGTATAGAGATTGCATCGTTGTATCTGTCCCATTAGGGACAGTGAGAGCGCAGGCAGCGCCATTGAGGCCATCTCCATTTTGAAGTAGTTCATTTTCTTCTTCTACTTCTATGAGTTGGTAAACAAACTGAAAGGGTGCATACTGTCATCTGGAGGGTGTAGTTTGAACAGGTATAAAGCCAAAGTTGGTTATTTACTGCCACCTGCAGTTATGGAATGTTTTCTCACAAGTATAATTAATTGGCTGATCCCTCCTGATGCCCTGGATGGAATTATGTGATCCTTAAACCATAGGCTGTCCCACCCAATTGACTACTTCAAAATGGGGAAAGTCCTGAATGGCCCTGCCAATGCTTAAACAGGCTTTTGGCCACTAGAGTTCTCTGTACATCTCTATGGTTACACCTTACCTCATTGATCCCCAGACAGCTGCTCATGTTCGTACACATTTGACTGTGTTAACCTGCTGATCTAAAGCCATTAGCTCCGGTCTTCTGGTCTCATACACATGTTTTACCGCGTTAATCCCAGACAGCTGTTGACCCATGTTCATGGCTACGATGGAGATGAGCTGCCAGCGCAGGGAGCGGAGGGACAGGAGGTTGAGGACGGACAGGCGGCCCTCGGCTTGTTCTGATTGGTGCTCAAGTCTCATCTCATCCATCTCTCTGTCCACATCCTCTGAGCCTCGTAGACGCTGCAGCGCTGAGGGAGAGGAACGCACAACCTCCTCATCAATCAGTCAGTCAATCAACCAACCAAGCGAGGGATTATCTACCCCCCGTGCCTTGCTCAAGGACAAATTGGCAGATCTTTCACCTAGTCGACTTGGGGATTCCAATCAGCGACATTTTGGTAACTGGCCCAACGCTACCTGCCGCTTCTATCTCTCTCTCTCTCTCTCTCTCTCTGTCTGTGAAAATGGCACAGGTCTTGAAATTAAATATCAGGTGTGTTACCTCTACGGGCGGTCTTGTCGTCTCCTTTCTGGATCAGCATGTACCTGGGGCTCTCTGGGAAGAATGGCAGCAGCAACAGCTCTACCAGGGCAGGGATACCTGTTAGACCCAGCATGAGAGGCCAGCCTGGGGAGAGGACAGGACACACACACCTTATTGAGCCACAAACTCTCCAGCTACAGGTCAACCTCTCTAACCTCTAGGCCGGCGGTTTCCAAACTTGAGGTTGGGTTGGGTGGTGTTGGGTAGGCCTGTGTGACATTAAAAACGCAACTTTTCAATTAGTCGCGGTCCCCCAGAATTCCCTGATATCAATGTGGCGTTGTGTACCAGAACATTTTGTGGAACATCTGCTCGAGGGTGCCCTACCTGTGTTGTTTCCCAGAATGCTCCTGATGCCTAACACCTGTGCACTGAGGATTCCGATGGTGATGAAGAGTTGAGGCACGACGCCGATCGCTCCTCTCAGGTTCTTAGGAGAGAGTTCACCCAGGTACATAGGCACCACGTTGGACGAAAGACCTAGAGGAAGGGTGACGACAGAGAATGCATCAGGCTACAGGCTCCATTTTCAATTAGCACCTGATTGATCAATAAATAAGGTAATTGTTTTTATTTAACTAGGAAAGTCAGTTAAGAACAAATTCTTATTTTACAATGACGGCCTACCCCGGCCAAACACTCTCCTAACCCAGACAATTGTGCACCGCCCTATGGGACTCCCAATCACTGCCAGTTGTGATACAGCCTGAGATCGAACCAGGGTCTGGAGTGACGCATCTAGCACTGAGATGCAGTGCCTTAGACAGCTGCGCCACTCGGGAGCCTTGGAAGATTGCCGTTATTAATCAAGTTTAATCAGAAACTGACACAGTTCATATACATATAGCTACGAATTCGAAGTGCAGTGAGGGAAAAAAATATTTGATCCCCTGCTGATTTTGTACGTTTGCCCACTGATAAAGAAATGATCCGTCTATAATTTTAATGGTAGGGTTATTTGAACAGTGAGAGACAGAATAACAATAAAAAACTCCAGAAAAACTCATGTCAAAAATGTTATGAATTGATTTACATTTTAATGAGGGAAATAAGTATTTGACCCCCTCTCAATCAGAAAGATTTCTGGCTCCCAGGTGTCTTTTATACAGGTAACGAGCTGAGATTAGGAGCACACTCTTAAAGGGAGTGCTCCTAATCTCAGTTTGTTACCTGTATAAAAGACACCTGTCCACAGAAGCAATTAATCAATCAGATTCCAAACTCTCCACCTTGGCCAAGACCAAAGAGCTCTCCAAGGATGTCAGGGACAAGATTGTAGACCTACACAAGGCTGGAATGGGCTACAAGACCATCGCCAAGCAAACGTACAAAATCAGCAGGGGATCAAATACTTTTTTCCCTCACTGTATATGTTGTTCTTGAATAAAAGTTGGAAAGATAAGAAAATATTAAATGAGATAAGACATACAAACTTTTCTGTCCATTAAATGTGATCAAAATTAGTGTGATAGAGTTTTTTTGCTGACCTGCGCAGATCCCCACTATAACCCTAGCCACGATGATGATCTCATATGACTTAGCGATTTCGCTCACTCCCATCATCACAGCAGGAACAACAGAGAAGATGTTATTGAAGAGGAGGGTGCCTTTCCTGTCAGACAAATTTTCATTAGCGATAAACAAAAAATAGTATTTCATGATGATCAAAGCTAGCTATAGTATGTCTGTTTTCTGAATTTCAATAGATCATTTACAAGCCTATTCCAGTTGTATTTTAGTTTATAAACGGATACTTATTGGGTGTATAGACAGTTAATACATCTTTAATAACCAGTCATTACCTTCCTAGTTTGTTGACGAGCGGGGCTACCATCAGTGAGCCAAATAACCCTCCCAGGGGATACATGGAGACAGACAGGGACCACAGGAGGGTGAGGAAGCTGTCCTCCATAGGTCGGCCATAACGTTCCACGTAGGTAGTGTTGTAGAACTGCTGTATGAACTGGACAAAGACACATTTTATTGTATTTAACTTGTATTTATACAGGAAGTCCCATTAAGGTCAAAATAACTCTTTTTTTTTACAAAAATAGATTACGTTTGAACACAACAATTCAATTCAATTTAGCCCAAATACAATAGGTAGAAATGTGAAGTTTCAGTGCAGTTTATTCAGGGAAATAGATTGTATTGAAATTAATGTATTATTTCATTTTTTTTTTTTTACTTCAAATAAATTCAGTGTGGTATAAATTACCAGAGATGGAGAGTTGATCACAGCCACGTTGTATCCATACTGGAAGGATGATCCAAAGGCAGATATGAGGGTAGCCAACATCAGGACAACAGTCAGCTTCTGTCACGTAGAAGGAGAACATACTGTCGTGTTTACGCCCTGATCTGTTTCACCTGTTCTTGTGCTTGTCTCCACCCCCCTCCAGGTGTCGCCCATCTTCCTCATTATCCCCTGGGTACTTATACCTGTGTTTTCTGTCTGTCTGTGCTAGTTCGTTTTGTTCGTTCAAACCTACCAGCGGTTTTCCTTGCTGCTGTCTTTGCTACAATATAGTCCCTTTTTTCTAGTTTCCCGGTTTTGACCTTTCCTGCCTGCCCTGAGCCTGCCTGTCGTCCTGTACCTTTGCCCCACTACTCTGGATTATTGACCCCTGCCTGACCTGACCCTGCCTGCTCTTCTGGTGCCTTACACCCTCTCAGGATTATTGACCCCTGCCTGTCTTGACCTGTCGTTTGCCTGCCTTGACCTGTCGTTTGCCTGCCCCTGTTTAAAGAATAAGCTTTAGTTTCTTCAACACTGTCTGCACCTGGGTCATACCTAAAAAATGTGACACTGTAGGAATTATCACAATAATCTGCAAATAACCACACATTTCCTACCTTATTGCTAACACTTTTCATGCAGTAGTTATGTTTCCTATTTAGTAACATACTATCCATGTACTAAGCATAATAAAAAAATATTTTTTTTAAATCATAAAAAAATCCAACATCATTTTGGGCTGTTCATTACAACGTAATGTCATTGGCTCACCCCTCTCCTCTCTTCCAAAGGTTTCCCCAAATTCTTTTCTTCTTCCATGGCTCTGGACTTGAGGTTTCTATTGTCACCTCTCTCAGCCACAGATAGCAGACCAGTTCTGCTCTGACTGCTCAACTTGATTCAGATGTACTTTGGACATTGGATCAGACGGTAGATTAGAGTTTACTACCCCTTGTGCTAATACTTCAAACGCAGTATTTTGTTATTGTTGCCTTTACGGCATGTTACAGTGTCTTCAGAAAGGGTTCACACCACTTTACTTTGTTTCACATTATGCTGTTGTTACAGCCTGAATGTTAAATGGATTAAATTGAGATGTGTTACTGGCCTACACACAATACCCCATAATGTCAAAGTGGAATGACGTTTACAAATGAAAAGCTGAAATGTCTTGAGTCAAGTATTAAACCCATTTGTTATGGCAAACCTAAATAAGTTCAGGAGTAAAAATGTGCTTAACAAGTCACATAATATGTCACAAGTACGGACTCCGAAACACAACCCAGCCTAGCCGCACTGCTTCTTGACACAATCCCGGAAGCCAGCCGCACCAATGTGTCGGAGAAAACACCATGCACCTGGCGAGATCCTGGGTTCGAGTCCAGGTTCTGTCTCAGCCGGCCGTGACCGGGAGACCCACAGGGCGGCGCACAATTGGCCCAGCGTCGTCCAGGTTAGGGGAGGGTTTGGCCGGCAGGGACGTCCTTGTGACTCCTGTGGCAGGCCAGGAGCAGTGCACGCTGACACGGTCGCCAGGTGCATGGTGTTTCCTCCGACACATTGGTGGGTTGTGTTTCGGAGTCCGTACGGGAGTTGCAGCGATGAGACAAGACTGTAACTACCAATTGGATACCACAAAATTGGGGAGAAAAACAAACAGTTACAGAGTTTAATGGCTGTGATAACAGAAAACTGTTAAAGTGTTATGTTTGGGGCAAATCCAACACATTTATATTTTCAAGCATGGTGGTGGCTGCATCATGTTATGGATATACTTGTCATTGGCAAGGACTAGGGAGTTTTTTAGGATAAAAAGAAACAGAATAGTGCTAAGCAGAGGTAAAATACTAGAAGAAAACCTGCTTCAGTCTGCTTTCCAACAAACACTGGGAGACAAAAAAGGGAGTTGATCGTGGACTACAGGAAAGGAGGGCTGAGTACGCCCCCATTCACATCAAAGGGGCTGGAGCGAGTCGAGCGCATCAAATTCATTGGTGTCCACATAACTAAGGACCTATCCAAACACACCAAGACAGTCGTGAAGAGGGCACAACAAGATCAGGCATGGGACCACAGATCCTCAAAAAGTTCTACAGTTGCACCATCGAGAGCATCCTGACTGGTGTGGCAAATGCTCGGCATTTCGACCCCAAGGTGCTACAAAGGGTAGTGCGTACATCACTGTGGCCGAGCTTCATGCCATCCAGAATCTCTATAGCGGTGTCAGAGGAGGGACCTAAAAATTGTCAAAGACTCAAGTCATAGACTGTTCTTTCTGCTACTGCATCGCAAGCGATACCGGAGCACCAAGTTGGGACCTAATGGCTACCCAACCTTTTACTGCAGCGAGCTAAATCAGGGTCACACATAGCATTTCTTAAACAAATCTACTTTGAAACACACACACATATTTATGGGCTTAAAAAAAGAAGACACCTGTACCATATCAGATATAGAGTTGAAATGTATTACATTTTGAGTTTGCATCCCAATATTACACTTTATATACAGTACCAGTCAAAAGTTTGGACACACCTACTCATTCAAGGGTGAGTAGTAGAGACATCAAAACTATGAAATATGAAATATGAAAAACTATGAAATAACACAAATGGAATCATGTAGTAACCAAAAAAGTGTTAAACAAATCAAAATATAAATATTCTTTAAAGAAGCCACCCTTTGCCTTGATGACAGCTTTGCGCACTCTTGGAATTCTCTCAACCAGCTTCACCTGGAATGCTTTTCCAACAATCTTGAAGGAGTTCCCACATATGCTGAGCATTTGTTGGCTGCTTTTCCTTCACTCTGCGGTCCAACTCATCCCAAACCATCTCAAATGGGTTGAAGTCGAGTGATTGTGGAGGCCAGTTCGTCTGATGCAGCACTTCATTACTCAAATGGTCAAATAGCCCTTACACAGCCTGGAGCATTGTCCTGTTTAAAAACAAATGATAGTCCCACTAAGCACAATCCAGATAGGATGGCGTATCACTGCAGAATGCTGTAGTAGCCATGCTGGTTAAGAGAGCCTTGAATTCTAAATAAATCACAGACAGTGTCACCAGCAAAGCACCACCACACCATCACACCTCCTCCTCCTCCATGCTTCACGGTGGGAACCTCACATGTAGAGATCATCCGTTCCCGTACTCTGCGTCTCACAAAGACACGGAGGTTGGAACCAAAAATCTCAAATTTCAACTCATCAGACCAAAGGACAGATTTCCACTGGTCTAATGTCCATTGCTCGTGTTTCTTGACCCAAGAGAGTCTCTTCTTCTTATCGGTGTCCTTAAGTAGTGGTTTCTTCGCAGCAATTTGACCATGAAAGCTTGATTCACGGCAGTCTCCTCTGAACAGTTGATGTTGAGATGTGTCTGTTACTTGAACTCCGTGAAGCATTTATTTGGGCGGCAATCTGAGGTGCAGTTAACATTTATTTCACCTTTATTTTAACAGGGAAGACATATTGAGAACCTAGGTCTCTTTCACAAATGCATCCTGTATATATACAACATAAATATACACATTATACCCAATCTATATACAGTATATACAGTGCATTCGGAAAGTATTCAGACCCTGTGACTTTTTACACATTTTGTTACGTTACAGACTTATTCTAAAATGGATTAAATACATTTTGTTCCTCGTCAATCTACACATAATACCCCATAATGACAAAGCAAAAACAGGTTATTATAAAATTGAGCAAATTTATAAAACATAAAAAACTGAAATATCACATTTACATAAGTATTTAGACCCTTTAGTCAGTATTTTGTTGACAGCGATTTGGCAGCAATTACAGCCTTGAGTCTTCTTGGGTATGACGCTACAAGCTTGGCACACTTGTATTTGGGGAGTTTCTCCCATTCTTCTCTGCAGATCCTCTCAAGCTCTGTCAGGTTGGATGGGGAGCGTTGCTGCTCAGCTATTTTCAGGTCTCTCCCAAGATGTTCTATCGAGTTCCAGTCCGGGCTCTGGTTGGGCCACTCAAGGACATTTAGAGACTTGTCCCGAAGCCAGTCCTGCGTTGTCTTGGCTGTGTGCTTAGGGTTTTTGTCCTGTTGGAAGGTGAACCTTCGCCCCAGTCTGAGGTCCTGAGTGCTCTGGAGTAGGGTTTCATCAATGATCTCTCTGTACTTTGCGCCGTTCATCTTTCCCTCTGTCACGTCCTGACCATCTATGGAAGAGTAGATCAGGGCATGACAGGGGGTTTTGTCTATGTTGGTTCTAGTTTATTTTTTCTATGTTGGGGGTTTTGTCTAGTTTTTTTTTCTATGTGGGGTTCTAGTTTCTGTATTTCTATGTTGTTGTTTTTTGGGATGATCTCCAATTAGAGGCAGCTGGTGTCACGCCCTGACCTTAGACGTTTATTTTCCTCTAGTTTGGTTAGGTCAGGGTGTGATGTGGGGTGGGCAATCTAGTGTTTCTATTTCTTTGTTTTGGCTGAGTGTGGTTTCCAATCAGAGGCAGCTGTCCTTCGTTGTCTCTGATTGGGAACCATACTTAGGCAGCCCTTTTTCCCTCCTTGAGTTGTGGGATTTTGTTTTTGTGTTGTGCCTGTGAGCACACCATTACTTCACGTTTCATTTGCTTCTGTATTTGTTTTGGAGAGTTTCATGTATTAAAACATGTGGAACTCTACGCACGCTGCGCCTTGGTCTACTCATTTTGACGAGCGTGACAGAAGATCCCACCACCAAAGGACCAAGCAGCGTGCCCAGGAGGAGCAGGGATCCTGGGCTAGGGAGAAGAGAGAGTGGAGGACGTCCTGGACCTGGGAGGAGGTAATGGCAGGGGACAAGACCCTGCCATGGAATCAGGTGGAGACGGCGCAAGCGGAACAGCGATGCTATGAGGAGCTAGCCCAACGACGGAAGCCCGAGAAGCAGCGGCAAAAACATTTTTTGGGGGGGCACACGGGGAGATTGGCGAAGTCATCGTTGAGACCTGAGCCAACTCCCCTTGCTTACCGTGGGGAGCGAGTGACCGAGCAAGCACTGTGTTATGCGGTGATGCGTACTGTGTTGCCAGTGCGCATTCACAGCCCGGTGTGCTCGGTGCAAGCTCCTCACCGTTGCCGTGCTAGAGTTGGCAGTCAGCCAGTAAGAAGTGTGCCGGCTCAGCGTTCCTGGTCTCCAGTGCGTCTCTTCGGCCCAGGTTATTCTGCGCCAGCTCTACGCACGGTACCCCCCATTCACCAGCACAAACCAGTTAATCCTGTGCCAGCGCTCCACCCTTGCTGGGCTAAAATAAACATCCAGCCAGGACGGGGTGTGCCAGCCCTAAGCTCCAGACCTCCAGTGTGCCTCCACGGCCCAGTATACCCTGTGTCTGCTCTGCGCACCCAGTCTCCTGTGCGTCTCCCCAGTCTGGTGAGACTGTTTCCAGCTCCACGTAGGAAGCCTCCAGGGATGATCTATGGTCCGAAGCCTCCAGTGATGATCCATGGCACGAAGCCTCCAGTGATGATCCATGGCGCAGAACCAGTAGTGATGATCCATGGCACGGAGCCTGTAGGGATGATCCATGGCAAGAAGCCTGTAGGGATGATCTATGGTCCGAAGCCTCCAGGGATGATCTATGGTCCGGAGCCTCCAGGGATGATCTATGGTCCGGAGCCTCCAGTGATAATCCATGACCCGGAGCCTCCAGTGATGATCCATGGCACAAAGCCTCCGGTGATGATCCATGGCGCAGAACCAGTAGTGATGATCCATGGCACGGAGCCTGCAGCGACGGTCCCCAGTCCGGAACCTACAGCGACGCTCTCCAGTCCGGAGCCTCCAGCGACGCTCTCCAGTCCGGAGCCTCCAGCGACGCTCCCCAGTCCGGAGCCTCCAGCGACGCTCCCCAGTCCGGAGCCTCCAGCGACGCTCCCCCGTCCGGAACCTCCTGAGACGGCCTGCAGCCCAGAGTCTTCAGTGACGGTCTGCAGCCCAGAGTCTTCAGCGGCGGTCTGCAGCCCAGAGTCTTCAGCGGCGGTCTGCAGCCCAGAGTCTTCAGCGGCGGTCTGCAGCCCAGAGTCTTCAGCGGCGGTCTGCTGCCCAGAGTCTTCAGCGACGGTCTGCAGCCTAGAGTCTTCAGCGGCGGCCTGCAGCCCAGAGTCTTCAGCGGCGGTCGGCAGTTCAGAGCCTCCGGCGATGATCCACGGTCTGGTTCCTCCGGCGACACAGAAGCGGGGGGATCAGCGGGCGGTGTGGGGGCTACGCCCCGAACCAGAGCCGCCGCCAAGTATAGATGCCCACCCGGACCCTCCCCATAGGTTCAGGTTTGCGGCCGAGAGTCCGCACCTTTGGGGGGGTACTGTCATGCCCTGACCTTAGACGTTTATTTTCCTCTAGTTTGGTTAGGTCAGGGTGTGATGTGGGGTGGGCAATCTAGTTTTTCTATTTCTTTGTTTTGGCTGACTGTGGTTTCCAATCAGAGGCAGCTGTCCTTCATTGTCTCTGATTCGGAAACATACTTAGGCAGCCCTTTTTCCCTCCTTGAGTTGTGGGATCTTGTTTTTGTGTTGTGCCTGTGAGCACACCATTACAGTGAGGGGAAAAAAGTATTTGATCCCCTGCTGATTTTGTACGTTTGCCCACTGACAAAGAAATGATCAGTCTATAATTTTAATGGTAGGTTTATTTGAACAGTGAGAGACAGAATAACAACAAAAAAATCCAGAAAAACTCATGTCAAAAATGTTATAAAATGATTTGCATTTTAATGAGGGAAATAAGTATCACCTCCTTGATTATCTTCCCTACATCTGTCAGTCCCCTTGGCTCTTTTCTCAGGTGTTATTGACTCTGTTATCATGTTTGTGTGTTGTTTGTGTTTCGTGTTTATTGTTTTGTTTATTTATTAAAACACTCAGTCCTTGTACTTGCTTCCCGACTCTCAGCACACTCGTTACATCTGCGGACAATTCCTTTGACCTCATGTCTTGGTTTTTTTCTCTGACATGCACTGTCAACTTTGGGACCTTTATATAGACAGGTGTGTGCCTTTCCAAATCATGTCCATTCAATTGAATTTTGTAGAAGTTGTAGAAACATCTCAAGGATGATCAATGTAAACAGGACGCACCTGATCTCAATTTAGAGTCTCATCGCAAAGGGTCTGAATACTTATGTAAATAAGGTATTCCTTTTTTAAATTTTTTATACATTTGCAAAAAAAAAAAAGTTTTTTCTTTACCATTATTGACTATTCTGTGTAGATTGATGAGGAATATTTTTTTATTTAATCCATTTTAGAATAAGGCTGTAACGTAACAAAATGTGGAAAAAGTGAAGGGGTCTGAATACTTTCCGAATGCACTGTAAATACCCATTAAAATACAAAAATACAGTCATGGGAAGCACAAATAAAACATCACAAATTACCCATAAAAACAGTTACATTCCTCCACAAATAAGTCCCAAATAAATACTTTAAATTGACCGAACGGCACCAGAACATCAAGATAAAATGTATTTTTTAATTTGTTCCAGCAATAAAGTGTATTAAAAAGCAGATTTACCTCACTCGGTGGAGACCCTAGGAACCTCAAGTTGCGGGTTGCGTGCTCATCATTATTTTGTTTATATGTGAACACGAAAAAACAATAAACAAAGAACGACAGTTTTGCAGGCTACACACACAGCAGTGCAAAAACAATCTCCCACAAAGGGACAGGTGGAAAAACAGGCTCCCTAAGTATGACTCTCAATCAGAAACAACGATGTACAGCTGTTCCTGATTGAGAGCCACACCAGGCCAACAAAGTAATACACAACATAGAAACCCTAGAATACAAAACAAGAACATAAACCAAAAACCCCGGAACACATAAATCCACCACCCCTCTACATACACACACACCCCGAACCATATAAAACAAATACCCCTCTACCTAAATACATAGCCCAAACCACATGAAACAAACACCCCCTGCCACGTCTTGACCAAACTATAATAACAAATAACCCCTGTTACTGGTCAGGACGTGACACACAGCCAGATCAACAAGTCGGGGCAATAGCATACATAATATATAATATCATCTGCGTATAGATGAAGTTTACCATTTTTTAACAGATTGACCAGTGGTGTTTAAATTAAAAATCAACCCCTGTGGTATACCTTTATGTACTTCAAGAAATTCAGACTTAACCCCATCCATCACGATGTCCTGAGTTCTGTCACGAAGGTCGTCATGAAACCATGAACAGGCGTCAGAGCTCAGACCTATCGAGGACAACTTATTCAATTAAATAACATGATCAACTGTATCAAAAGCTTTTGACAGGTCCACAAATAAAGCAGCACGTTTCATTTTAGAGTCTAAAGTATCGACAAGATCATTAACAACTAAACTGGTTACTGTAATAATAATATGCCCAGGACTAAACCCTGTGTCCTAAACCCTGTGTCCTAAACCCTGTTTCCTAAACCCTGTGTCCTAAACCCTGTGTCCTAAACCCTGACTGTAGTGGTTGTTACAATAGTACTGGGTCCTAAACCCTGTGTCCTAAACCCTGCGTCCTAAACCCTGACTGTAGTGGTTGTTCTAATAGTGCTGCGTCCTAAACCCTGTGTCCTAAACCCTGTGTCTGTCACGTCCTGACCAGTAAAAGGGGTTATTTGTCATTGTAGTTTGGTCAGGGCGTGGCAGGGGGTGTTTGTTTTGTGTGTTTCGGTGTTTTTGGTTTATGTTCTATATTTTCTATTTCTATGTGTAAATCTAGTTTTCTATTTCTATGTTGTTGGTTTTTTGCAATGACCTCCAATTAGAGGCAGCTGGTTGTCGTTGTCTCTAATTGGAGGCCATATTTAGTTGGGTTTGTTTTCACTTGTGTTTTGTGGGTGGTCATTTTCTGTATAGCCTGGGAGACTTATGGAACTGTTATCGTCATTTGTTTATTTTGTTTTGAGTGTTCTTTAAATAAATTAAGAAGATGAGCACTTTACCCGCTGCGCCTTGGTCCAATCCTTACGACGCCTATGACAGTGTCCTAAACCCTGACTGTAGTGGTTGTTGAAATAGTGCTGTGTCCTAAACCCTGTGTCCTAAACCCTGTGTCCTAAACCCTGACTGTAGTGGTTGTTGTAATAGTGATGTGTCCTAAACCCTGTGTCCTAAACCCTGTGTCCTAAACCCTGTGACCTAAACCCTGACTGTAGTGGTTGTTGAAATAGTGCTGTGTCCTAAACCCTGTGTCCTAAACCCTGACTGCTGTGGTTGTTGTAATAGTGCTGTGTCCTAAACCCTGTGTCCTAAACCCTGTGACCTAAACCCTGTGACCTAAACCCTGTGTCCTAAACCCTGTGTCCTAAACCCTGACTGTAGTGGTTGTTGTAATAGTGCTGTGTCCTAAACCCTGTATCCTAAACCCTGACTGTAGTGGTTGTTGCAATAGTGCTGTGTCCTAAACCCTGTGTCCTAAACCCTGTGTCCTAAACCCTGTGTCCTAAACCCTGTGACCTAAACCCTGTGTCCTAAACCCTGTGTCCTAAACCCTGACTGTAGTGGTTGTTGCAATAGTGCTGTGTCCTAAACCCTGTGTCCTAAACTCTGTGTCCTAAACCCTGTGTCCTAAACCCTGTGACCTAAACCCTGTGTCCTAAACCCTGTGACCTAAACCCTTACTGTAGTGGTTGTTGTAATAGTGCTGTGTCCTAAACCCTGTGTCCTAAACCTTGTGTCCTAAACCCTGTGTCCTAAACCCTGTGTCCTTAACCCTGTGTCCTAAACCCTGTGTCCTAAACCCTGTGTCCTAAACCCTGACTGGTTTACATTCTAAATACATTTCTCAGGTACAAAAAAAAAAGAGCAAAGTTGTACATTTACCCACGATTCAATAATCTTAGCTAGACCAGGAAGCCTTGCAACGGGGTTGATAAGTATTGAGATCACGACATAAGACACATGTTCTTTATTATGCTATCTATCTAAAACACTATAGACATGAGAGGCATGGACTTTATGGCTCATCCACACTCTGACAGGGTAGCTACAGATTACATAACAGCCTTTTTGTTTACAAACCGTAGAAACAGGAAGTGGAGGGACTCTGGTTTAAAGATGAGGTAAAGCTATTACATGGCGCTGTAACTATTTAGGAAGACCATGGACGGGTCCTAGCCAAGCTTACCCGACCGTAGTCACCCAAAACCAGCGAACAATAAAATAGAAATAGAATAGATTAAATTCTTCGTTGTCAACTTCCGTTAGAAACTGACATTGTATTCTGTCTATAGCTGGCCCGGCAGGACCAGTGGGACCTAAAGCTTTAATATGTGTTGCCATAGCGAGAACTTAAATGTTTAACCCCACGGTGGTGTCACTCGACTTGAGATCCTGCTGCTACTATGTTCAACAGCAACGCTTCCCCTCACTTTCACTCTACGACTTGCTATTTTCAATAGCATGGATCTGACAGCAGATGGAGCCGTTGTGGCACCTATTGGTCTCAAAGTCACTGCAGCAAACAGTCAGTCATCAAATCAAATCAAATTTTATTGGTCACATACGCGTGATTAGCAGATGTTATTGCGGGTGTAGCGAAATGCTTGCGCTTCTAGCTCCGACGGTGCAGTAATATCTAACGAGTAATATCTAACAAATTACACGACATATACCCAATACACACAAATCTAAGTAGGAATGAAGTAAGACTATATACATATGGATGAGCGATATCAGAGTGGAACGGACTAAGATACAGTAGAATAGTATAGAATACAGTATATACATATGAGATGAGTAATGCCAGATATATAAACATTATTAAAGTGACTAGTGTTACATTCCTTAAAGTGGCCAGTGATTTCTAGTCTATGCCTCAAGGCAGCAGCCTCTAATGTGCTAGTGATGGCTGTTTAACAGTCTGATGGCCTTGAGATAGAAGCTGTTTTTCAGTCTCTCGGTTCCAGCTTTGATGCACCTGTACTGACCAACGCCTTCTGGATGATAGCGGGGTGAACAGGCAGGAGCTCGGGTGGTTGTTGTCCTTGATGATCTTTTTGGCCTTCCTGTGACATCGGGTGCTGTAGGTGTCCTGGAGGGCAGGTAGTTTGACCCCGGTAATGCGTTGGGCAGACCTCACTACCCTCTGGAGAGCCTTGCAGTTGCGGGCGATGCTGTTGCCGTACCAGGCGGTGCTACAGCCCCGATAGGATCCTTTCAATTGTGCATCTGTAAAAGTTTGTGATGGTTTTAGGTGACAAGACAAATTTCTTTAGCCTCCTGAGGTTGAAGAGGCTCTGTTGTGCCTTCTTCACCACACTGTCTGTGTAAGGGGGTCCATTTCAGCTTGTCAGTGATGTGTACGCCGAAAAACTTAAAACTTTCCACCTTCTCCACCGCGGTCCCGTCAATGTAGATAGGGGGGGTGCTCCCTCTGCTGTTTCCTGAAGTCCACGATCATCTCCTTTGTTTTGTTGACGTTGAGTGAGAGGTTGTTTTCCAGGCACCACACTCCCAGAGCCCTCACCTCCTCCCTGTAGGCCGTCTCCTCATCGTTGGTAATCAAGCCTCATCATGGAGGATGGATGCTCATCATACTCTAGAATGGTCCTTTGGCTCAGGTCTGCCTAGCTGCATGACAGTAGTAGGCTGCATCACAGCACTAGCTCTATCTCAATTCATCTTTCTCAATTCCTCGCACCCTCTCTCCTCGCCTCGTTCACAAAACCCACTGGGGAAGAAGGTCCTGATGGTCGGGACTATGGACCTTGTCCTCCAATACAGATGAGGAGGTGAAGAGATAGGATGAAAGGAATGCTTTAGCATGGCCCCTCCTCTCTAACATGGCCCCTCCTCTCTAACATGGCCCCTCCTCTCTAACATGGCCCTTCCTCTCTAACATGGCCCCTCCTCTCTATCATGGCCCCTCCTCTCTATCATGGCCCCTCCTCTCTAACATGGCCCCTCCTCTCTAACATGGCCCCTCCTCTCTATCATGGCCCTTCCTCTCTAACATGGCCCCTCCTCTCTAACATGGCCCCTCCTCTCTAACATGGCCCCTCCTCTCTAACATGGCCCCTCCTCTCTAACATGGCCCTTCCTCTAACATGGCCCCTCCTCTCTAACATGGCCCTTCCTCTCTAACATGGCCCCGATCTCTTTAACATGGCCCCTCCTCTCTAACATGGCCCCGATCTCTTTAACATGGCCCCTCCTCTCTAACATGGCCCCGATCTCTTTAACATGGCCCTTCCTCTCTAACATGGCCCCTCCTCTCTAACATGGCCCTTCCTCTCTAACATGGCCCCGATCTCGTTAACATGGCGCCTCCTCTCTAACATGGCCCCGATCTCGTTAACATGGCGCCTCCTCTCTAACATGGCCCCGATCTCGTTAACATGGCGCCTCCTCTCTAACATGGCCCCGATCTCTTTAACATGGCCCTTCCTCTCTAACATGGCCCCGATCTCTTTAACATGGCGCCTCCTCTCTAACATGGCCCCGATCTCGTTAACATGGCGCCTCCTCTCTAACATGGCCCCGATCTCTTTAACATGGCCCTTCCTCTCTAACATGGCCCCAATCTCGTTAACATGGCGCCTCCTCTCTAACATGGCCCCGATCTCGTTAACATGGCGACTCCTCTCTAACATGGCCCCGATCTCGTTAACATGGCGCCTCCTCTCTAACATGGCCCCGATCTCGTTAACATGGCGACTCCTCTCTAACATGGCCCCGATCTCGTTAACATGGCGCCTCCTCTCTAACATGGCCCCGATCTCGTTAACATGGCGCCTCCTCTCTAACATGGCCCCGATCTCGTTAACATGGCCCTTCCTCTCTAACATGGCCCCGATCTCGTTAACATGGCGCCTCCTCTCTAACATGGCCCCGATCTCGTTAACATGGCGCCTCCTCTCTAACATGGCCCCGATCTCGTTAACATGGCGCCTCCTCTTTAACATGGCCCCGATCTCTTTAACATGGCGCCTCCTCTCTAACATGGCCCCTCCTCTCTAACATGGCCCCTCCTCTCTAACATGGCGCCTCCTCTCTAACATGGCGCCTCCTCTCTAACATGGCCCTTCCTCTCTAACATGGCGCCTCCTCTCTAACATGGTGCCTCCTCTCTAACATGGCGCCTCCTCTCTAACATGGTCCCTCCTCTCTAACATGGCGCCTCCTCTCTAACATGGCGCCTCCTCTTTAACATGGCCCCGATCTCTTTAACATGGCGCCTCCTCTATAACATGGCCCCTCCTCTCTAACATGGCGCCTCCTCTCTAACATGGCGCCTCCTCTCTAACATGGCCCTTCCTCTCTAACATGGCGCCTCCTCTCTAACATGGCGCCTCCTCTCTAACATGGCGCCTCCTCTCTAACATGGCGCCTCCTCTCTAACATGGCGCCTCCTCTCTAACATGGCGCCTCCTCTCTAACATGGCGCCTCCTCTCTAACATGGCGCCTCCTCTTTAACATGGCGCCTCCTCTCTAACCTTTTTATTTTATTAAACTAGGCAAGTCAGTTAAGAACAAATTCTTATTTATAATGACGGCCTCCTACCGATCCTTGACTTCGGTGATGTAATTTACAAAATAGCCTCCAACACTCTACTAAGCAAATTGGATGTAGTCTATCACAGTGCCATCCGTTTTGTCACCAAAGCCCCATATACTACCCACCACTGCGACCTGTATGCTCTCGTTGGCTGGCCCTCGCTTCATATTCGTCGCCAAACCAACTGGCTTCAGGTCATCTATAAGTCTTTGCTATGTAAAGCCCCACCTTATCTCAGCTCACTGGTCACCATAGCAGCACCCACCCATAGCACGCGCTCCAGCAGGTATATTTCACTGGTCACCCCCAAAGGCAATTCGTCCTTTGGCTGCCTTTCCTTCCAGTTCTCTGCTGCCAATGACTGGAACGAATTGCAAAAATCACTGAAGCTGGAGTCTTATACGTCCCTCACTGACTTTAAGCATGTCAGAGCAGCTAACCGATCATTGCACCTGTACACAGCCCATCTGTAAATAGCCCATCCAACTACCTCATCCCCATATTGTTATTTATTTTTTGCTTCTTTGCACCCCAGTATCTCTACTTGCACATTCATCTTCTGCGCATCAATCACTCCAGTGTTTAATTGCTAAATTGTAATTATTTTGCCACTATGGCCTATTTATTGCCTTACCTCCCTAATCTTACTACATTTGCACACACTGTAAATATACTTTTCTATTGTGTTATTGACTGTATGTTTGTTTATTCCACGTGTAACTCTGTGTTGTTTGTGTCGCACTGCTTTGCTGTATCTTGGCCATGTCGCAGTTGTCAATGAGAACTTGTTCTCAACTGGCCTACCTGGTTAAATAACCCTTCCTCTCTAACATGGCCCCTCCTCTCTAACATGGCCCCTCCTCTCTAACATGGCCCCTCCTCTCTAACATGGCCCCTCCTCTCTAACATGGCCCCGATCTTGTTAACATGGCGCCTCCTCTTTAACATGGCCCCGATCTCTTTAACATGGCGCCTCCTCTCTAACATGGCCCCTCCTCTCTAACATGGCCCCTCCTCTCTAACATGGCGCCTCCTCTCTAACATGGCGCCTCCTCTCTAACATGGCCCTTCCTCTCTAACATGGCGCCTCCTCTCTAACATGGCGCCTCCTCTCTAACATGGCGCCTCCTCTCTAACATGGCGCCTCCTCTCTAACATGGTGCCTCCTCTCTAACATGGCGCCTCCTCTTTAACATGGCCCCGATCTCTTTAACATGGCGCCTCCTCTCTAACATGGCGCCTCCTCTCTAACATGGCGCCTCCTCTCTAACATGGCCCTTCCTCTCTAACATGGCGCCTCCTCTCTAACATGGCGCCTCCTCTCTAACATGGCTCTCCTCTCTAACATGGCGCCTCCTCTCTAACATGGCCCTTCCTCTCTAACATGGCGCCTCCTCTCTAACATGGCGCCTCCTCTCTAACATGGCTCTCCTCTCTAACATGGCGCCTCCTCTCTAACATGGCGCCTCCTCTCTAACATGGCGCCTCCTCTCTAACATGGCGCCTCCTCTCTAACATGGCGCCTCCTCTCTAACATGGCGCCTCCTCTCTAACATGGCGCCTCCTCTCTAACATGGCGCCTCCTCTTTAACATGGCGCCTCCTCTCTAACCTTTTTATTTTATTAAACTAGGCAAGTCAGTTAAGAACAAATTCTTATTTATAATGACGGCCTCCTACCGATCCTTGACTTCGGTGATGTAATTTACAAAATAGCCTCCAACACTCTACTAAGCAAATTGGATGTAGTCTATCACAGTGCCATCCGTTTTGTCACCAAAGCCCCATATACTACCCACCACTGCGACCTGTATGCTCTCGTTGGCTGGCCCTCGCTTCATATTCGTCGCCAAACCAACTGGCTTCAGGTCATCTATAAGTCTTTGCTATGTAAAGCCCCACCTTATCTCAGCTCACTGGTCACCATAGCAGCACCCACCCATAGCACGCGCTCCAGCAGGTATATTTCACTGGTCACCCCCAAAGGCAATTCGTCCTTTGGCTGCCTTTCCTTCCAGTTCTCTGCTGCCAATGACTGGAACGAATTGCAAAAATCACTGAAGCTGGAGTCTTATACGTCCCTCACTGACTTTAAGCATGTCAGAGCAGCTAACCGATCATTGCACCTGTACACAGCCCATCTGTAAATAGCCCATCCAACTACCTCATCCCCATATTGTTATTTATTTTTTGCTTCTTTGCACCCCAGTATCGCTACTTGCACATTCATCTTCTGCGCATCCATCACTCCAGTGTTTAATTGCTAAATTGTAATTATTTCGCCACTATGGCCTATTTATTGCCTTACCTCCCTAATCTTACTACATTTGCACACACTGTAAATATACTTTTCTATTGTGTTATTGACTGTATGTTTGTTTATTCCACGTGTAACTCTGTGTTGTTTGTGTCGCACTGCTTTGCTGTATCTTGGCCATGTCGCAGTTGTCAATGAGAACTTGTTCTCAACTGGCCTACCTGGTTAAATAACCCTTCCTCTCTAACATGGCCCCTCCTCTCTAACATGGCCCCTCCTCTCTAACATGGCCCCTCCTCTCTAACATGGCCCCTACTCTCTATCATGGCCCCTCCTCTCTAACATGACCCCTCCTCTCTAACATGGCCCCTCCTCTCTAACATGGCCCCATCTCTCTAACATGGCCCCTCCTCTCTAACATGGCCCCTCCTCTCTAACATGGCCCCTACTCTCTATCATGGCCCCTCCTCTCTAACATGGCCCCATCTCTCTAACATGGCCCCTACTCTCTATCATGGCCCCTCCTCTCTAACATGACCCCTCCTCTCTAACATGGCCCCTCCTCTCTAACATGACCCCTCCTCTCTAACATGGCCCCATCTCTCTAACATGGCCCCTACTCTCTATCATGGCCCCTCCTCTCTAACATGACCCCTCCTCTCTAACATGGCCCCTCCTCTCTAACATGACCCCTCCTCTCTAACATGGCCCCATCACTCTAACATGGCCCCTACTCTCTATCATGGCCCCTCCTCTCTAACATGACCCCTCCTCTCTAACATGGCCCCTCCTCTCTAACATGGCCCCTCCTCTCTAACATGGCCCCTCCTCTCTAACATGGCCCCTCCTCTAACATGGCCCCTATCATCAGTCAAGATGAAACACTGCCAGCGAAACGCCCACTCCATGCACCAGAGAGCAATTTAGTCAGAGTTGGTTTGATTTTGTGTGTGATTCATTTAGCACAAGATGATTCATTCTCCAGGATATTCCTTTTTAGAAATGGAGGGCCGATCTCTAAATTGTTACTATAGGCCACTTGCTGGATGATATTTGAATTGGTACATCATGCATGGACAAGACCAGATAATACTTTGCATGGGAAAGTATAATTAAAAAAATGTAGGCTATTCCGGAACATTTTCAACAGTGTGACACATTTATGGGATTGGAGTGCACCAGTGGTGGTTCTAGACCATTTCAACTGGGGGGGCCAAGCTGGGGCCAGTTGTACTGTTAGAGGGGCCAGTTACATTAGACGTTATTGTTGTCATATCGTTTTCTTCACTGCATTGGCAGGCAAAAGACCATGTTCATAATCATTAGTGTTCCGCGTTGCCACTGTCTAATAAAGGATGTAAAAAAAAAAGAACGATAGCAAAACTTAGTTATGTAAAAATGATTTCATACTCCACATTTAGGGGGGCCACAAGGGGGTCCAAAATTGTTGTCACAGGGGCACTGCGAGCTGAGTGAGCTGAGATAAGGCGGGGCTTTACCTAGCAACCCAGAATCGCCCCTGGGTTGCTAGGTAAACTCCTTTGGAATGAATGGCTTTACATGGTAGAACCTGGGGTGTAAATAAGGGAAGTGGTACTAGATTCAATAACCTGTTACATAATACATAAATAAAGCAGGCCTGCTATTCAACCCAACCCAGGAAAACAAATGTGCAACCCTTACAGAGTTTGAGACATAAAGACACTGAAACATGAGATGCAAGCTGGGGATGTGACAAAAAAAAAAAAACCTGATGTCGCAGAGGAGACCAGCAGCTGATATTCTGCACGTACTCAACTCTGCGTCAGTTTCCTGCATCGTTACGTCACCCTCTCCGTTCCCACTCATGTTGGATCAATTCAACAATTTGTAGCCTATTACATTTCTGCTGCATTTATTTGTTTTAATTTTTTGGCATGATATCCCTTACGTTTTGGGGGGTGACGCTAAGGTTTAAAAGACACCACATCATTTTTTTGTATTTCTTCCTAGGCTTGGTCGTAGTCGTGATTCCGCTGAAGAACGTGCAGTATGTCTCGCACTCTCATGCCGCGTGAGTCCATCCTAGCCAATCAGATAGCGAGGTGGAAATACACTTCCTGGATTCTGTCCACTTATCAGCACCGTGGACTGTCACGAGCGCCTTCTCTATCGACTGAACGAGAGAGAACACGACCCTTTGCACACGGTTAGGCCTGATAAAGGTAAGACGAATACGTCTATTGTAGTTATTATTTTAAGGAATTAGTTTGACTTAGTTATGACTATAATTCTTTCTTGTCTCAAATTTGATTAAATATCCGCTACTTTTATACTATTTGTCTGATGACATTGTAGATGACTTGTCCTCTTCATCATCATCATCACCGAAAATGCCGAGTTCTCTCAGTGGTGTAAATCTTTGGTCTTTTATATTTTCATTTTAGAGCTTTCAGTTTTTTGGAAATGCTATTCATGACATGATGTTGCCTGGCCATGTCTTGAAGCTTGGTAACTTAGCTAGTCTATTTTAAACCCCCCGGCCAGCTGGCGAGATGTTACTCATTTAGATACAGCAGTGAGTCTGGGGGAGAGGAAAGGGCGTCAAGTTGCAATCACATAGTTAGCTAACAGTGTTTTCTCACTACTGAAATACTCTGCCACACCTTTCTGTAACATTTTAATAGATGAAGACAGTTCACTATTGTTGCTGGTGTGCAGTGTGGCCAAGTTAGTTACTAGATGTGGGAGGGTGTCGCTACAGAATGTAGCAATCTGTTGCTGATACAATGTAGCCAACTGTGGTTATTTAGTGGTTCTCTTTCAGAGGATGTTGAGAAATCAATGCTACTATGTTTCCATTTGCACATCGACAATGGAATAGACATAGTGCACGCTTACTAAGATAAATATTTAAATAAATAGTTTCATTTACAATCTTTATTGATTTTATTTAACCTTTATTTAACTGGGCAAGTCAAATTATTTTTTACATTGACGGCCTACCCCGGCCAAACCCGGACGACGCTGGGCCAATTGTACGCCACCCTATGGGACTACCAATCACAGCCGGTTGTGATACAGCCTGGAATCGAACCAGGGTCTGTAGTGACGCCTCTAGCACTGAGATGTGGTGCCTTAGACCGCTGCGCCACTCGGGAGCCCAGTCTGTTAGAGATAATTTAACTTCCTTGTCCTACCCACTCAGAGATAATGAAAAACAGGTGAAGGCAAGAAGCTGAATTTAATCCTGGAATGTCAAGTCTCTTTTATAATTTATTTCATTGTGAGGAAGCCATTTAGGAGCCTATCAGACAAGGCAGACGGAAAAACCATAATGTATTATAGCTACATGTTATAACTAATGTGTTATAGCTACATGTTATAACTAATGTGTTATAGCTACATGTTATAACTTATGGGTTATAGCTACATGTTATAACTAATGGGTTATATCTACATGTTAGAACTAATGTGTTATAGCTACATGTTATAACTAATGTGTTATAGCTACATGTTAGAACTAATGTGTTATAGCTACATGTTATAACTAATGTGTTATAGCTACATGTTATCACTAATGTGTTATAGCTACATGTTATAACTAATGTGTTATAGCTACATGTTATAACTAATGGGTTATAGCTACATGTTAGAACTAATGTGTTATAGCTACATGTTAGAACTAATGTGTTATAGCTACATGTTAGAACTAATGTGTTATAGCTACATGTTAGAACTAATGTGTTATAGCTACATGTTAGAACTAATGTGTTATAGCTACATGTTAGAACTAATGTGTTATAGCTACATGTTAGAACTAATGTGTTATAGCTACATGTTAGAACTAATATGTTTATAGCTGTTATTACTACCTACAGGATTATGTTTTGTTTCCTTAAATGCCAGGTGACTTTAGGTGCTGTGTGGTCCGACTGTAGGCTAAACATTACTGTGAGTGTTATAGAGAGCAGAGTCGTGTCTCTGTATATATGCGTCTGTTAATGCGGGCTGACAGTTGCCCCTCTGCCCTCCCTTTCTGTCGTTTGTAGCCAGTGGCAAGTTTCCACACTATGGACATTTAAGGCCAGAGTATTTTCCATTGGTCCAACAGGGGTTCGTTGGTGGAGTGTCTGCCTGTCGGGCTTTAGTGGCTGGGGCTGGAACATGGGGTTCATTCATACATTTATAACAGTGGGGGTAGATGAACTGAATGTCAAGGCAAATACAGATAAAAACAGATCTATACGCTATGTTCTGTATTGAGGGACATAGTCCAGTCACTCTAGTGCAGGGTTCATCGACTAAATTCAGCCGCGGGCCGATTTTTCTTGAGTGGATGGTCAGTGGGCCGGAACATAATTACAAATCATTTGTAGACTGCAAATTGACCGCAAGAAGCCCAAACAGATATAATATTTGATCATTTCAAACCTTGTTTACATTTGTATACTATCACGTGTCTTTCTATTATGCGTGGGAATACTTGGGAACAAATGTCCAAAATTAAAATCACTTGGGAGCTGATTTCCTGGTGTTTTTATAGTCTTTTATGTCCAAGAATGAAAATTCGGAAATATTTGCGGCAGCTAAGTAAAACCACATCGCAGGCCAAATTCGTCCCCCTGGCCGCTAGGTTGGGGAACCCTGCTCTAGGGGCAACCAGGGCATTGGCTGTGTTCCAAATGGTGCCCCATTCCCTATATCCGGCCTGTTGTCCGGACCTCTGGCAGTCTCTATGGGGGTGCCACAGGGTTCAATTCTCAGGCCGACTCTTCTCTGTATACATCAATGATGTTGCTCTTGCTGCTGGTGATATATATATATATATATATATATATATATATATATATATATATATATATATATATATATATAACTGGTTTGTATATGTGGGGCTTTAGCTGAGATTGTTCTTTACAGAGTCAAGTATATTTATCCAGGCCTCAATTGTTCGTTGACTAGCACCATTTTGTTTCACTGTTGATAATTCTGATGTTATAACTTCTAATAGTAAGAGGGTGGGAGAGAGGAGAGAAAATAAGAAAGAGGATGTTCTAAGATGGCAGCCACCTCACTCTATCACTCTCTCCCACCCTCTTTCTCTCCTCTCTCTCCACCCTCTTTCTCTCCTCTCTCTCCACCCTCTTTCTCTCCTCTCTCTCCACCCTCTTTCTCTCCTCTCTCTCCACCCTCTTTCTCTCCTCTCTCTCCACCCTCTTTCTCTCCTCTCTCTCCACCCTCTTTCTCTCCTCTTTCTCTCCTCTCTCTCCACCCTCTTTCTCTCCTCTTTCTCTCCTCTTTCTCTCCTCTTTCTCCACCCTCTTTCTCTCCTCTTTCTCTCCTCTTTCTCTCCTCTTTCTCCACCGTCTTTCTCTCCTCTTTCTCCACCCTCTTTCTCTCCTCTTTCTCCACCGTCTTTCTCTCCTCTCTCCCACCCTCTTTCTCTCCTCTCCTCTCTCCTGTGTAGTTCCAGAACCATGTCCATCCTGAAGATTCATGCTCGTGAGATTTTCGACTCCCGTGGAAACCCCACCGTGGAGGTCGACCTGTACACCAAGAAAGGTAAGAGATTATACTGGAGCAGGACTATCTGTAAATGTTGTTCTCTCAAGGGTTTGTGTTTGACTTTGGTTGCATGCCTTGCAGACGCTGCTTTTGCCCAAATCATTTTTGTGACTTTTATTTTCCATTATTAAGTCATGTGGCGTGAGTGTTGTCCATACCACAGTTCTCTCTAATGGGGCAGTTTGAACAGTTTGAGCAACATTTCATGAAAGCACGTTATCTTGGATATATTTAGCAACACACTACTAAGCAGAACTGTCTGTACTGTGTCAGATTTAATTATTTAGTTTAGTTTAATGGTTTCATGAATTGATCACTTTAGAGTGATGAATACATTTTAAAGTGGGGGAACAGTCCGTCAGCTTACGGTGAATTAAACCTAGCGGAGGTAAGTGCCCCATGAGCTAATGAATCAACCATGTAATGTCCCTAGCAGTCCCTGATCAAGTACTCTGATAAAGTGCTCTGATTTAGTGCTCTGATAAAGTACTCTGATAAAGTACTCTGATAAAGTACTCTGAGAAAGTGCTCTGATAAAGTGTTCTGATAAAGTGCCAACTCACTGTGATACTGCTCATTGTGTCGAGCAGGGGAGGGCGGAAGTGGAGGAGGAGGAGGATATCATTGTTTCCTTGGCCCACTCTTTAACGTTCATGTTGTTTATACAGTGCATTCAGAAAGTTTTAGGACCCCTTGACTTTTTCCACATTTTGTTACGTTACAGCCTTATTCTAATTGTTTTTTCAATCGTTTTTTCCCCCTCAACAATCTACACACAATACCCCATAATGACAAAGCAAAAACAGATTTTTTGAAATGTTTGCAAAAAGCGATTACAGCCTTGAGTCTTCTTGGTTATGACACTACAAGCTTGGCATACCTGTATTTGGGGAGTTTCTCCCATTCTTCTCTGCAGATCCTCTCAAGCTCTGTCAGGTTGGATGGGGAGCATCGCTGCACAGCTATTTTCAGGTCTCCAGAGATGTTCGATCGGGTTCAAGTCCGGGCTCTGGCTGGGCCACTGAAGGACATTCAGAGACTTGTCCTGAAGCCTCTCCTGTGTTGTCTTGGCTGTGTGCTTTGGGTTGTTGTCCTGTTGGAAGGTGAACCTTCGCCCCAGTCTGAGGTCCTGAGTGCTCTGGAGCAGGTTTTCATCAAGGATCTCTCTGTACCTTGCTCCGTTCATCTTTCCCTCGATCCTGACTAGCTTTTCAGTCCCTGCCACTGAAAAACATCTCCACAGCATGATGCTGCCACCACCATGCTTCACCGAAGGGATGGTGCCAGGTTTCCTCCAGACGTGATTCTTGGCAATCAGGCCAAAGAGTTCAATCTTGGTTTCATCAGACCAGAGAATCTTGTTTCTCATGGTCTGAGAGTCTTTAGGTGCCTTTTGGCAAACTCCAAGTGGGCTGTCATGTGCCTTATACTGAGGAGTGTCTTCCATCTGACCACTCTACCATAAACGCCTGATTGGTGGAGTGCTGCAGAGATGGTTGTCCTTCTGGAAGGTTCTCCCATCTCCACAGAGGAACTCTGGAGTTCTGTCAGAGGGACCTCCCTGACCAAGGCCCTTCTCCCACCAATCGCTGCCAAAGGTGCTTCAACAAAGTACTGAGTAAAGGGTCTGAATACTTATGTAAATGTGATTATTTCAGTTTTGTCATTATGGGGTATTGTGTGTAGATTGATGAGGACAATTTTTTTTATTTAATCCATTTTAGAATAAGGTTGTAACGTAATAAGGTTGTAGTACTTTCTAAATGTACTGTATCGCCATGAATTTAAAGTATACAATTATTTCTTAGATCTTGGAATTGGAAGAAGTAACATTCATTCCGGAACATTCCACATTATAAGTGATGGAAAGGTCAACACCTGCTTTGGTTAACAATAGCTTGTTGTTGACAAGACATGTCCTGCCTTATTGGAATTAAGTGGACTGCAATGCAGAGGTTCCAATATGTTCATAATAGCTCTGCTATGTTAATCAATAGCGTTAAGCAATAGCTTTAATCAATAGCTTTAATCAATAGCTTTAATCAATAGCTTTAATCAATAGTGTTAATCAATAGCGTTAATCAATAGCGTTAATCAATAGCGTTAATCAATAGCGTTAATCAATAGCTTTAATCAATAGCGTTAATCAATAGTTTTAATCAATAGGTATTTTCGGTATTCCAGCACTTGGCCTGTCTGTTTCTCTGTGTTCCCAAATGTTAATTCAAATCAATTCAATTCAGAAATACAACAATTAACAAGACATGACATAACACCAATAGTTTTAGCTCCATGCTAGTCCCTTTCCAACTGGCAGAGTGAGTTAGCTCCAGGCTAGTCCCTCTCCAACTGGCAGAGTGAGTTAGCTCCAGGCTAGTCCCTCTCCAACTGGCAGAGTGAGTTAGCTCCAGGCTAGTCCCTTTCCAACTGGCAGAGTGAGTTAGCTCCAGGCTAGTCCCTCTCCAACTGGCAGAGTGAGTGAGTTAGCTCCAGGCTAGTCCCTCTCCTACTGGCAGAGTGAGTTAGCTCCAGGCTAGTCCCTCTCCCACTGGCAGAGTGAGTTAGCTCCAGGCTAGTCCCTCTCCAACTGGCAGAGTGAGTTAGCTCCAGGCTAGTCCCTCTCCTACTGGCAGAGTGAGTTAGCTCCAGGCTAGTCCCTTTTTAACTGGCAGAGTGAGTTAGCTCCAGGCTAGTCCCTCTCCCACTGGCAGAGTGAGTTAGCTCCATGCTAGTCCCTTTCCAACTGGCAGAGTGAGTTAGCTCCAGGCTAGTCCCTTTTTAACTGGCAGAGTGAGTTAGCTCCAGGCTAGTCCCTCTCCCACTGGCAGAGTGAGTTAGCTCCAGGCTAGTCCCTTTCCCACTGGCAGAGTGAGTTAGCTCCATGCTAGTCCCTCTCCAACTGGCAGAGTGAGTTAGCTCCAGGCTAGTCCCTTTCCCACTGGCAGAGTGAGTTAGCTCCATGCTAGTCCCTCTCCCACTGGCAGAGTGAGTTAGCTCCAGGCTAGTCCCTTTCCCACTGGCAGAGTGAGTTAGCTCCATGCTAGTCCCTCTCCAACTGGTAGAGTGAGTTAGCTCCAGGCTAGTCCCTTTCCAACTGGCAGAGTGAGTTAGCTCCAGGCTGGCAGAGTGAGTTAGCTCCAGGCTGGCAGAGTGAGTTAGCTCCAGGCTGGCAGAGTGAGTTAGCTCCATGGTAAGGGTAGCCTACTGTACATCCTACAACCTACTAGAGAGAGCCAGCAGATCAGATTGTTTTGGGGGAGTGAAAATACCTACTGTCTGTAATGGTACACTGCTTGGACAGCTCTACTGTGTTACTGTAATGGTTCACTGCTTGGACAGCTCTACTGTGTTACTGTAATGGTTCACTGCTTGGACAGCTCTACTGTGTTACTGTAATGGTACACTGCTTGGACAGCTCTACTATGTTACTGTAATGGTTCACTGCTTGGACAGCTCTACTGTGTTACTGTAATGGTTCACTGCTTGGACAGCTCTACTGTGTTACTGTAATTGTTCACTGCTTGGACAGCTCTACTGTGTTACTGTAATGGTTCACTGCTTGGACAGCTCTACTGTGTTACTGTAATGGATCACTGCTTGGACAGCTCTACTGTGTTACTGTAATGGTTCACTGCTTGGACAGCTCTACTGTGTTACTGTAATGGTTCACTGCTTGGACAGCTCTACTGTGTTACTGTAATTGTTCACTGCTTGGACAGCTCTACTGTGTTACTGTAATGGTTCACTGCTTGGACAGCTCTACTGTGTTACTGTAATGGTACACTGCTTGGACAGCTCTACTGTGTTACTGTAATGGTTCACTGCTTGGACAGCTCTACTGTGTTACTGTAATGGATCACTGCTTGGACAGCTCTACTGTGTTACTCTAATGGTTCACTGCTTGGACAGCTCTACTGTGTTACTGTAATGGTTCACTGCTTGGACAGCTCTACTGTGTTACTGTAATTGTTCACTGCTTGGACAGCTCTACTGTGTTACTGTAATGGTTCACTGCTTGGACAGCTCTACTGTGTTACTGTAATGGTACACTGCTTGGACAGCTCTACTGTGTTACTGTAATGGTTCACTGCTTGGACAGCTCTACTGTGTTACTGTAATGGTTCACTGCTTGGACAGCTCTACTGTATTACTGTAATGGTTCACTGCTTGGACAGCTCTACTGTGTTACTGTAATGGTTCACTGCTTGGACAGCTCTACTGTGTTACTGTAATGGTTCACTGCTTGGACAGCTCTACTGTGTTACTGTAATGGTTCACTGCTTGGACAGCTCTACTGTGTTACTGTGATGGTTCCTACTGGTAAATGTTGGTCATACTGAGACACATACAGTAGAATCAGTGTTTTCCCTGTAGTCATTTAGCAGCAGAACATTTGAAAGGGATACTGTCGAGATTTGAGCAATTAAGCTCTTTTTCTACTTACCCAGAGTCAGATGAATTCATGGATACTTTGTTAATGTCTCTGCGTGCAGTATGAAGGAAGTTGCTAGCTAGCGTTAGCGCAATTGTTAACTAGCATTCGAGCAATGACTGCTAGCTGTTCCCATATACTTCCAGTCATTGTGCTAACGCTAGTTAGCAATGGCTTGCAAAACAACCTTCCACTTCTTCAAACTGTACGCAGAGACATACAAATGGTTCATTTTGACACGGGGTAAGTAGAAAAATTGCTTGATTGTCAAAATCTCGCGCTATCCCTTTAAGATCAGAGTGACAAGTTTTAACATGTATTTGTAGCACACAGAGTGAAATTTTGAAATGGCAGTGAGTGAGTCTGGGGGAGAGGAAAGGAAGTCAAGGTGCAGCTATATAATACTGTTTTCTCACTACTGAAATACTCTGCCACACCTTTCTGTACCATTTTTAATAGATGAAGACAGTTCCCTGTTGTTTGCTTGTGTAACGGCTGTCGTCGGGAATGGAGGACCAAAACGCAGCAGGAATGTGGATGCTCATCTTGTATTTATTTAAATAAAGAGAACACCAAAATAACAGAACGCACGAACAACAAAACAGTCTTGTCATGCTCACACAGGCAAAACAAGAAACAATCTCCCACAACACCAAACCAAACAATTACCCATATATAGGACTCTCAATCAGAGGCAACGAGAATGCACCTGCGTCCAATTGAGAGTCCAACCCCCCCATCAACCTAAACATAGACATACAACAAACCAGAAAAACATAGAATTACAGAACATAAAATTATAGAACATAGACCAAAACCCGGAAATAATAAATCAAACACCCTACTACATAAATCACCACCCCGAACCACATAAACAAAATACCCTCTGCCACGTCCTGACCAAACTACAATAACAAATAACCCTTATACTGGTCAGGGCGTGACAGTACCCCCCCCCCCCCCCCCCCCCCCCCCCCCCCCCCACCTAAAGGTGCATTTTTAATAGATGAAGACAGTTCACTATTGTTTGCTTGCCATTCGATGCTATGCAGTTTGTCCAACTACCAGATGCTGGCTGCCAGTTAGTTCTAGGGTGTACAGAATATTAAATGTAGCAATCTGTTGCTGATACAATGTAGCCAACTGTGGTTATTTAGTGGTTCTCTTTCAGAGGATGTTGAGAAATCAATGCTACTATGTTTCCATTTGCACATCGACAATGGAATAGACATAGTGCACGCTTACTAAGATAAATATTTAAATAAATAGTTTAATTTACAATCTGTTAATCATTAAACTAGGGAGTACACACAGCAAAATACTTCTTATCACACCCAAATATATAAAATCAGGTGAAGGCAAGAAGCTGAATTAAATTCAGGAATGTCAAGTGTTTTATTACGTTCTTCGTTGTGAGGAAGTCATTTAGGAGTCTGTCATTAAGTTCTATCCCTCCATTTCCAATCTGTCACCGGAGGAAAACAGAAAACCCAAACCAGGCTGTTTCCCAAATGCCACTACTTTAGCACTACTATTACTTTTAAGTGCACCCTTATGATCCATGGTCGAAAGTAGTGTACTATGTAGTGAAAAGGGAAACCATTTGACACACACACACACACACACACACACACAGTACGCTAAAGTTGAATTCTATGACTAAATTTCCAACAGTCAAATGTCAGTTGTGCTATCTTTAAACAATAGTTTTATAGCTGGTGCTTTCATAGTTGATTATATTATATATTATTTGAAAGGTGACGTTATGACCTTTCAGAACCACTTGTAAAACAACGTTTAAAATCTATCAGGGTTTTCTTTTTTTTTTAAGCAATTTATTCAGGTAATTATGATATATATATCCTAGAGGTCGAAGGTCAAAGTTCTGTTTTATCTGAACATTCCTGAAGATGTGCTTGATGGATAGCTGTGAACCCAAGCTTTCCAATTATATACTGTATGATTTAAAGGGTATACGTGAGCAATTTCTTGTACAGTATACATACATTTTTTTTGTGATAGGGTCAAATCCATGTGGGGAAAAGTGGATGGGATGGAGGGATGAATGAAAGAGTAGTAACACAGAGTGGATGGGATGGAGGGATGAATGAAAGAGTAGTAACACAGAGTGGATGGGATGGAGGGATGAATGAAAGAGTAGTAACACAGAGGGAGCTGCCATTGCTGCGGTGCTATCACACATTTTACAACTAGGGACAAAGACCTTCTAGAAAATCACTATGAGACATCATCACCCTGAGACCTCCTCCAGTCCTCCAGTACCCCTAACAGTCCAACTCCAGTCCTCCAGTACCCGTAACAGTCCAACTCCAGTCCTCCGGTACCCCTAACAGTCCAACTCCAGTCCTCCAGTATCCGTAACAGTCCAACTCCAGTCCTCCAGTACCCCTAACAGTCCAACTCCAGTCCTCCAGTACCCCTAACAGTCCAACTCCAGTCCTCCAGTATCCGTAACAGTCCAACTCCAGTCCTCCGGTACCCCTAACAGTCCAACTCCAGTCCTCCGGTACCCCTAACAGTCCAACTCCAGTCCTCCAGTACCCCTAACAGTCCAACTCCAGTCCTCCAGTACCCCTAACAGTCCAACTCCAGTCCTCCAGTACCCCTAACAGTCCAACTCCAGTCCTCCGGTACCCCTAACAGTCCAACTCCAGTCCTCCAGTACCCCTAACAGTCCAACTCCAGTCCTCCAGTACCCCTAACTGCAGTCCCCAGACAAAAACACCTGATTCAACTTGCTTGATGATTGGTTGACAAGTAGAATAAGGTGTACTTGTCCGTGGCCACAAAAAAAAGATGTACTATTTGTGGTACTCGAGTGCCTAGAGTTGGGAAACACTGATCTAGGGAATAGGGAATAGGGAATAGGGTGCCATTTGGGATGCACAATTTGTGCTGCCTGCTGCTTTATAAAAAACGTATTGTTGGAGCAGAAAGGCAGCCAGATGTAACGTGTCTCTGATATATGACATAAGGGGGCTTGCATTACATTCTCTGTATTGTCTTTTGTTTCCGTTTCTATTTTCAGATCCAGTAGGAATCCTCTGGGGTGAAAGTGACTTTCACACCCTCTGACTGATGGGTTTTCTAACCACAAAATAAAAGCCATATTAGGCTATTAGTAGGTAGACAAAGGTATCTAACGGAATATAGGCCTATGATATAAAAATATACCTACGATTTCAAAAGATGAACTTACTGCAGTATTTTTCTCGGTTAAAGGGTGAATTCAGGCCTGGCTCGCAGTCTGCGTTCCAATTCATCCCAAAGGTGTTCGATGGGGTTGAGGTCAGGGCTCTGTGTAGGCCGTTCAAGTTCTTCCACACCGATCTCAACAAACCGTTTCTGTATGCTTTGTGCGAAGGGATATTGTCATGCTGAAACAGGAAAGGGCCTTCCCCAAACTGTTAAGATTTCCCTTCACTGGAACTAAGGGACCTAGCCCGAACCATGAAAAACAGCCCCAGACCATTATTCCTCCTCCACCAAACTTTACAGTTGGCACTATGTATTGGGGCAGGTAGCATTCTCCTGGCATCCACCAAACCCAGATTCATCCGTCCGACTGCCAGATCACTCCAGAGAACACGTTTCCACTGCTCCAGAGTCCAATGGCGGCGAGCTTTACGCCACTCCAGCCGACGCTTGGCGTTGCGCCTGGTGATCTTATACTGTATCTGCAGATACTCAGTAGAGAGCTTTTCTTCGTTGTCCAAGCCTGTTACATTACATTGATCTGCTTAGCATGTATGACCAGGCAGCGACCCTCCCTCTCTCTTCAGGCAACAAAATGGGATTAACGTATGAGTGATGGAATTCTTTCCTGTTGTTTTCACTACATAGTAAATACCAAATAGGCAGCCATCATATTATAACAAAATATTATTATTTTAATTTATATTGATATTATTATTATTACTGGATCAGTAATACAGTCTGGATCAGTCAATGTGTTAGGAACTGGATCGGTAATATAGTCTGGATCGGTAATATAGTCTGGATCAGTAATGTAGTCTGGATCAGTAATATAGTCTGGATCGGTAATATAGTCTGGATCAGTCAATGTGTTAGGAACTGGATCGGTAATATAGTCTGGATCGGTAATATAGTCTGGATCAGTAATATAGTCTGGATCAGTAATATAGTCTGGATCAGTCAATGTGTTAGGAACTGGATCAGTAATATAGTCTGGATCAGTCAATGTGTTAGGAACTGGATCAGTAATATAGTCTGGATCAGTAATATAGTCTGGATCGGTAATATAGTCTGGATCAGTCAATGTGTTAGGAACTGGATCAGTAATATAGTCTGGATCAGTAATATAGTCTGGATCGGTAATATAGTCTGGATCAGTCAATGTGTTAGGAACTGGATCAGTAATATAGTCTGGATCAGTAATATAGTCTGGATCGGTCAATGTGTTAGGAACTGGATCGGTAATATAGTCTGGATCAGTAATATAGTCTGGATCAGTAATATAGTCTGGATCGGTCATATAGTCTGGATCGGTCATATAGTCTGGATCGGTCATATAGTCTGGATCGGTAATATAGTCTGGATCAGTAATATAGTCTGGATCAGTAATATAGTCTGGATCAGTCAATGTGTTAGGAACTGGATCAGTAATGTAGTCTAGGCCCATATTTACAAAGCGTCTCTCTTATTCATTATGGATTAAAAGACAAAACTGATCCTAGGTCAGCACTATTACTCTGCAACACTTTGTGGATACCGGACCTGGTTTCAGATCAGTTTGTGAATACTGGACCTGGTTTCAGATCAGTTTGTGAATACCGGACCTGGTTTCAGATCAGTTTGTGGATACCGGACCTGGTTTCAGATCAGTTTGTTGCTACCGGCCCTGGTTTCAGATCAGTTTGTGGCTACCGGCCCTGGTTTCAGATCAGTTTGTGGATACCGGACCTGGTTTCAGATCAGTTTGTGGATACCGGCCCTGGTTTCAGATTAGTTTGTTGCTACCGGCCCTGGTTTCAGATCAGTTTGTGAATACTGGACCTGGTTTCAGATCAGTTTGTGGATACCGGACCTGGTTTCAAATCAGTTTGTGAATACCGGACCTGATTTGGTATTGATATTTTATTTGGATCCCCAATAGCTGTTTCAAAAGCAGCAGCTACTCTTCCTGGGGTCCACAGAAAACATGAAACATAATACAGAATTACATAATACAAAACATCAATAGACAAGAACAGGTCAAGGACAGAACTCCATAGTTTGTGCTGTTCTGCCACATGGTTCACTTCTGTCTTCTTCAGGTTTCATCCTACATTTTTTCAGTAAATAGAGATGAAATAGACTCATTAACATCTTATCTTTCATCCTCAGATGAAATAGACTCATTACATCCTCTCTTATTCTGTGTTCTCCAGGTCTGTTCAGGGCTGCAGTCCCGAGCGGTGCCTCTACTGGTATCTATGAAGCTCTGGAGCTCCGTGACAACGACAAGACACGCTACCTGGGCAAAGGTACGCACAACTCCCTCTTCTGATTGGACTAGCTAGTAACACTCCCTGTTCTGATTGGACTAGCTAGTAACACTCCCTGTTCTGATTGGACTAGCTGGTAACACTCCCTGTTCTGATTGGACTAGCTAGTAACACTCCCTGTTCTGATTGGACTAGCTAGTAACACTCCCTGTTCTGATTGGACTAGCTAGTAACACTCCCTCTTCTGATTGGACTAGCTGGTAACACTCCCTGTTCTGATTGGACTAGCTAGTAACACTCCCTGTTCTGATTGGACTAGCTAGTAACACTCCCTGTTCTGATTGGACTAGCTAGTAACACTCCCTCTTCTGATTGGACTAGCTGGTAACACTCCCTGTTCTGATTGGACTAGCTGGTAACACTCCCTGTTCTGATTGGACTAGCTAGTAACACTCCCTGTTCTGATTGGACTAGCTAGTAACACTCCCTGTTCTGATTGGACTAGCTAGTAACACTCCCTGTTCTGATTGGACTAGCTAGTAACACTCCCTCTTCTGATTGGACTAGCTAGTAACACTCCCTCTTCTGATTGGACTAGCTAGTAACACTCCCTGTTCTGATTGGACTAGCTAGTAACACTCCCTCTTCTGATTGGACTAGCTAGTAACACTCCCTGTTCTGATTGGACTAGCTAGTAACACTCCCTGTTCTGATTGGACTAGCTAGTAACACTCCCTGTTCTGATTGGACTAGCTAGTAACACTCCCTGTTCTGATTGGACTAGCTAGTAACACTCCCTGTTCTGATTGGACTAGCTAGTAACACTCCCTGTTCTGATTGGACTAGCTAGTTGCCAGTCATTTACAGTGAAAGTTTACACACCCCTTGCACAGTCTTCACATTTTTCTGCCTTCAAATTAAAACAGTTGATATACAGTGGATTTGGAAAGTATTCAGACCCCTTGACTTTTTCCACATTTTGTTACGTTACAACCTTATAAATAGTTTTTTCCCCTCATCAATCTACACACAATTCCCAATGCCAAAGCAAAAACACGTTTTTAGACATTTTTGCAAATGTATAAAAATAAAAAAACAGAAATATCAAATTTACATAAGTATTCAGACTCTTTACTCAGTACATTGTTGAAGCACCTTTGGCAGTGATTACAGCCTTGAGTCTTCTTGGGTATGACACTACAAGCTTGGCACACCTGTATTTGGGGAGTTTCTCCCATTCTTCTCTGCAGATCCTCTCAAGCTCTGTCAGGTTGGATGGGGAACGTCGCTGCACAGCTATTTTCAGGTCTCCAGAGATGTTCGATCGGGTTCAAGTCTGGGCTCTGGCTCGGCCACTCAAGGACATTCAGAGACTTGTCCTGAAGCCACTCCTGTGTTGTCTTGGCTGTGTGCTTAGGGTCGTTGTCCTGTTGGAAGGTGAACCTTCGCCCCAGTCTGAGGTCCTGAGCGCTCTGGAGCAGGTTTTCATCAAGGATCTCTCTGTACTTTGCTCCGTTTGTCTTTCCCCCCGAAGCTAACTGGTCTCCCAGTCCCTGCCACTGAAAAACATCCACACAGCATGATTCTGCCACCACCATGCTTCACCGTAGGGATGGTGCCAGGTTTCCTCCAGACGTGACGCTTTGCATTCATGCCAAAGAGTTCAATCTTGGTTTCATCAGACCAGAGAATCTTGTTTCTCATGGTCAGAGTCCTTTAGGTGCCTTTTGGAAAACTCCAAGTGGGCTGTCATGTGCCTTTTACTGGGGAGTGGCTTCCGTCTGGCCACTCTACCGTAAAGGCCTGATTGGTGGAGTGCTGCAGAGATGGTTGTCCTTCTGGAAGGTTCTCCCATCTCCACAGAGGAACTCTGGAGTTCTGTTAGAGTGACCATCAGGTTCTTGGTCACCTGCCTGACCAAGTCCCTTCTCCCTCGATTGCTCAGTTTGGCCAGGCGGCCAGGTCTAGGAAGAGTCTTAGTGGTTCCAAACTTCTTCCATTTAAGCATGATGGAGGCCACTTTGTTCTTGGGGACCTTCAATGCCGCAGACATGTTTTGGTACCCTTCCCCAGATCTGTGCCTCCACACAATCCTACAGACAATGAATTTTACCTCATGGCTTAGTTTTTTGCTCTAACAACTGTGGGACCTTATATAGACAGGTGTGTGCCTTTCCAAATCATGTCCAATCAATTGAATTTACCACAGGTGGACTCCAATTAAGTTGTAGAAACATCTCAAGAATAATTATGAGCTTAATTTCGAGTCTCATAGCAAAGGGTCTGAATACTTATGTAAATAAGGTATTTCTGCTTTTTCTTTTTTATAAAGTTGCAAAAAATTCTCGCTTTGTCATTATGGGTTGTAAGAGTTGTGCAAAGTTGGTAGAATCTTATTCAAAATGGTTGGTAGAATCTTATTCAAAATGGTTGGTAGAATCTTATTCAAAATGGTTGGTAGAATCTTATTCAAAATGGTTGGTAGAATCTTATTCAAAATGGTTCACAGCTGTAATAGCTGCCAAAGGTGCTTCCATCAAGTATTAACAAAGGGGTGTGATGACATACGCAATCAAGACATGTTATTTTTTAATATATCGGAAATGTTTCTATAACTTTCTTTTACTTTCAAATGTAATCCAGTTTTAGATAGAATTCTAAGGCAATAAAATGTGAAGACTGTGCTAGGTATGTGTAGACCTTTTCACTAGGCTATACGCACTGTATTTTAAGTGGACTTTAGAAACATATTAATCTTAGAATGTATCGTTGACATAGTTTCCAATGTTTGCTTTCATTTCCAATGTTTATGTACTCTAGCCTGGTCCTAGATCTTGTTGTGCTGTATGGCCAGCTCGTGTGGTTGGCGTGGTAATAACTATAGGAGTTGGCAAGACAGCACAGACAGATCTGGGACCAGGCTAGTACACTCTATACATTTTTCCATTACATTTTTCTTTCTTTCCTTTTGTTCTTCATCATTCCTTTCTCTGACACTTCATCCTTCTCTTCTCCTGTCAGGGGTGAAAAGGGCTGTTAAACATATTAATGAGTTCTTGGCCCCAGCTCTGTGTAACCAGGTAAATACACAGTGTGGAGGAGCAACAGGAGTAAGACAGAGATAACACTGAAATGAACTGGTTGATGAAAGCATGACTTTCCAGTGGGTTTGCCATGATTTGACAACTAACTAACCTCTGAGGCAGGCATTCACAGACGATCACAGATTTTCTAAATCGTTAATTACGGCCATAAAAATATAATGACTAGAAGAGACATTCCTCCAAGTCAACGTTCCGTGATGGGTGGACCGGCCGGCGGCCATATTGTCATTCTATTTCTGTGATTACCCCATGATCCCAATAGTAGATCATTCCACTTGATGTTTGTTTAACCAGCCTAGTTGCTGCCGCCACAGCAGATAATATTAGCGAGATCTAAGGCTCTTGCTCTGTGATCGTCTAGTAATGCCTGCTGCTCTTGCATGGTCTACTTCTCCCTGGGTCGTGACGCTCTGCTTGTCCCTCTGCAGGTGTCTCAAAAGCTGTTGATCATATCAATAAAACTATTGCACCTGCACTTGTACGGCAGGTAGGAACATTTACTGTTTGACTAACAATTCTGCATGTTGTGCTAGTGTCAAGTCAGTGTTGCATAGAGTGTACAGTATGGCATAGAGCAGCTATGAACAGTCCTGACCGAGTACAATGAAGTCAGAGGGTAAGAGAAGACGCATCACTTCAAGTTCCGTTTAGAGTTCTTCTTTACCCCATGGAGTGTGTTAGATACAATATATCCTCTTGGTCTGTTGAACTTATCTGTAAGATGTTATTATTGTATGTATACAACACTGTACTCACCTCAGTGACCAGAGCTACAGGAGGACTCAGGTAATTGACCTAACTTGGCTAGTAGCACCTCAAGATGCTGTGTGTAGTAGTGTACTAGTGAACCTAAACGTCTTTCAAGACGGGTGTTTTGAGCTAACCTGTTTTGAACTTTGAACTAACCTTTTGTCTGTTTGTTGCCTCCCTAATGACTGGTGTTCTGTGTCTGTCTGTCCTGTTGTTCAGAATGTCAACGTCCTGGAGCAGGAGAAGGTTGACAAGCTGATGCTGGACATGGATGGCACAGAGAACAAGTGTAGGTTACTTCCTTTTGTTGGTATATGGAATTTTAGCATAGAGTTGAGAGTGTACAGTGAAGGCAGTGCATTCCAGTGTACTAGGCTTCAATGCAAGTACAGACATGTCATGTTACCTTCTGTAGTGCCTATGCAAACAAAAAGAACAGCAGTCAACTTGAATACAGCCCATATCAACAATTTGAAAAAAGGCAGAAATTGTTTGTTTTATGGGCTCTTCGTTTTCTGTTCCCCCCCTCAGCTAAGTTTGGTGCCAATGCCATCCTGGGCGTGTCCCTGGCTGTGTGCAAGGCCGGTGCTGCTGAGAAAGGTGTCCCCCTGTACCGTCACATCGCTGACCTCGCTGGCAATCCCAATGTCATCCTCCCAGTCCCTGTAAGTTTATCGTCATCCTTCCAGTCCCCATTAAGTTTATCGTCATCCTACCAGTCCCCATTAAGTTTATCGTCATCCTTCCAGTCCCCATTAAGTTTATCGTCATCCTACCAGTCCCCATTAAGTTTATCGTCATCCTTCCAGTCCCCATTAAGTTTATCGTCATCCTTCAAGTCCCCATTAAGTTTAACGTCATCCTTCCAGTCCCCATTAAGTTTATCGTCATCCTTCCAGTCCCCATTAAGTTTATCGTCATCCTTCCAGTCCCCATTAAGTTTATCGTCATCCTTCCAGTCCCCATTAAGTTTATCGTCATCCTTCCAGTCCCCATTAAGTTTAACGTCATCCTTCCAGTCCCCATTAAGTTTAATGTCATCCTTCCAGTCCCCATTAAGTTTAACATCATCCTTCCAGTCCCCATTAAGTTTATCGTCATCCTTCCAGTCCCCATTCAGTTTATCGTCATCCTTCCAGTCCCCATTCAGTTTAACGTCATCCTTCCAGTCCCCATTAAGTTTAATGTCATCCTTCCAGTCCCCATTAAGTTTAACATCATCCTTCCAGTCCCCATTAAGTTTAACATCATCCTTCCAGTCCCCATTAAGTTTAACATCATCCTTCCAGTCCCCATTAAGTTTATCGTCATCCTTCCAGTCCCCATTAAGTTTAATGTCATCCTTCCAGTCCCCATTAAGTTTAACGTCATCCTTCCAGTCCCCATTAAGTTTAACGTCATCCTTCCAGTCCCCATTAAGTTTAACGTCATCCTTCCAGTCCCCATTAAGTTTATCGTCATCCTTCCAGTCCCCATTAAGTTTATCGTCATCCTTCCAGTCCCCATTAAGTTTAATGTCATCCTTCCAGTCCCCATTAAGTTTAACATCATCCTTACAGTCCCATTTAAGTCTGTGTTTACTAATGTGTGAGTCACTTTTATGTGACCTTGCATCAAGACTGTGTTATCCTGCTGAGCTAAAGCTGATTTACAGTTGAAGTCGGATGTTTACATACACTTAGGTTGGAGTCATTAAAACTCGTTTTTCAAGCACTCCACAAATGTCTTGTTAACAAACTATAGTTTTGGCAAGTCGGTTAGGACATCTACTTTGTGCATGACACAAGTAATTTTTCCAACAATTGTTTAGGGACAGATTATTTCACTTATAATTCACTGTATCACAATTCCAGTGGGTCAGAAGTTTACATACACTAAGTTGACTGTGCCTTTAAACAGCTTGGAAAATTCCAGAAAATGATGTCATGGCTTTAGAAGCTCCTGATAGGCTAATTGACATAATTTGAGTCAATTGGAGGTGCAACTGTGAATGTATTTCAAGGTAAACGTTCAAACTCATGCCTTCTTGCTTGACATCATGAGAAAATCAAAAGAAATCAGCCAAGACCTCAGAAAAAAAATTGTAGACCTCCACAACTCTTGTTCATCCTTGGGAGCAATTTCCAAACGCCTGAAGGTACCACGTTCATCTGTACAAACAATAGTACTCAAGTATAAACACCATGGGACCACACAGCCGTCATACCGCTCAGGAAGGAGACGCGTTCTGTCTCCTAGAGATGAACGTACTGTGGTGCGAAAGTGCAAACCAATCCCAGAACAACAGCAAAGGACCTTGTCAAGATGCTGGAGGAAACAGGTACAAAAGTATCTATATCCACAGTAAAACAAGTCCTATATCGACATAACCTGAAAGGCCGCTCAGCAATGAAGAAGCCACTGCTCCAAAACCGCCATAAAAAAAGCCAGACTACGGTTTGCAACTGCACATGGGAACAAAGATCGTACTTTTTGGAGAAATGTCCTCTCGTCTGATGAAACAAAAAAAGAACTGTTTGGCCAAAATGACCATCGTTATGTTTGGAGGAAAAAGGGGGACGCTTGCAAGCCGAAGAACACCATCCCAACCGTGAAGTATGGGGGTGGCAGCATCATGTTGTGAGGGTGCTTTGCTGCAGGAGGGACTGGTGCACTTCACAAAATAGATGCCATCATGAGGGAGGAAAATGATGTGGATATATTGAAGCAACATCTCAAGACATCAGTCAGGAAGTTAAAGCTTGTGTAACGCCCTGGTCATAGAGGGTTTTTTGTTCTCTATTTTTGGTTAGGCCAGGGTGTGACATGGGTGGGTGTTCTAGGTTTCTTTTTCTATGTTGGTGTGTTACGTTGTTTCGGCCGTGTATGGCTCTCAATCAGGAACAGCTGTAGATTGTTGTTGCTGATTGAGAGTCATACATAGGCAGCCTGTTTTTCCTTTGGGGTTTGTAGGTGAATGTTTTCTGTTTAGTTTGTTCCTGACAGAACTGTTGCTGGTCGTTTTTTGGTTCTTTTTGTATAGTGTTCATTCGATTATTAAAATCTTGTAAGATGAACACATCCTCCACTGCACCTTGGTCTCATTTGAACGACGGCCGTTACAGTTTGGTCGCAAATGGGTCTTCCAAATGGACAATGACCCCAAGCAAAATGGCTTAAGGACAACAAAGTCAAGCTATTGGAGTGGCCATCACAAAGCCCTGACCTCAATCCTATAGAAAATGTGTGGGCAGAACTGAAAAAGCGTGTCTGAGCAAGGAGGCCTACAAACCTGACTCAGTTACACCAGCTCTGTCAGGAGAAATGGGACAAATTTCACCCAACTTATTGTGGGAAGCTTGAGGAAGGCTACCCGAAACATTTGACCCAATTTAAACAATTTAAAGGCAATGCTACCAAATATTAATTGAGTGTATGTAAACTTTTGACCCACTGGGAATGTGATGAAAGAAATAAAAGCTGAAATAAATCATTCTCTCTACTATTATTCTGACATTTCACATTCTTAAAATAAAGTGGTGATCCTAACTGACCTAAGACAGGGATTTTTTACTAGGATTAAATGTCAGGAATTGTGAAAAACTTAGTTTAAATGTATTTGGCTAAGGTGATGCAAACTTCCGACTTCAACTGTACGTTAGCTCCCCGAGCTAATGCTTAGGCTTTAGCTCAGCTGGATAATACAGTCTAGTGTCGCTGTGGTTCACTGAGCTGCTCTGATATGTTGGTCTGAAGGTGAAACTCGTCTCTCTCAGGCATAGCTCTCCTCCGTTACAATGTACACATTGCTTTGCTCTTTCTCCAGTCATCTTTGAACACTTTTTCATTTTGTTATGATTTGAAACTTAAGTTCAAACCTCTGTCGTCTTTGTCCAAGGCCTTCAACGTGATCAATGGAGGTTCCCACGCAGGCAACAAGCTGGCCATGCAGGAGTTCATGATCCTCCCTATAGGAGCCAGCACCTTCAAGGAGGCCATGAGGATCGGAGCCGAGGTCTACCACAACCTGAAGAACGTCATCAAGAAGAAGTACGGCCAGGACGCCACTAACGTGGGAGACGAGGGAGGCTTCGCCCCCAACATCCTGGAGAACAAGGAAGGTGAGAGAGAGGATGAGCGTCAGTCAGTTAATCAATCAATCAATCAATCCATTAATCAGTCAGATGTATATAGCCCTGTCTACAGCGACGGTTGTCACATGACCAGCAGTATGGCTCCACTGCAGCGTCACTTCAGTTGGATAATGAGCTGTGATGTTGCTTCCTTACACTTCTGTGCCTTAGCTGAGAGGGAATGTCCACTGAGTTTAACATTCCCAGAACCCTCTAGTGCTTCACCTTAGACTCCTTCGCCCCCTCGCCTCCATCTTCCCTTCCCGTAGAGGTCACACCACCGTGACCCTATGTTGGTGTGGCGTTTTCTATTCATTGCCTAGGAGTGCTACTCCGGTGGCGACAGATGATTTCTAAACGAAGGCCTCAATCCAATATTGAATAATGTACAGACTGGGCAGCCGCTGTAGCTCTGTTTGACTCAGTGTAGCTCTGTGTATTTCAATCAGCACATGTGAGCGGAGTTGAGCGGTTGGAAATCCCGCTCATCGCTCATGGAGCGGTGCCTTCGCTCAGGCGCTCCATGTCTTTCCTAACGCTCTGCTAAAAAAAACGTTTCCACACTCACAGAAAAAAAATGTAATCCCGCTCCAAATTCACTCCATTCATTAAAATCACAGTTTAACCAACACCCACCTATTAACCAACACCCACCTATTAACCAACACCCACCTATTAACCAACACCCACCTATTAACCAACACCCATCTATTAACCAACACCCACCTATTAACCAACACCCATCTATTAACCAACACCCACCTATTAACCAACACCCATCTATTAACCAACACCCATCTATTAACCAACACCCATCTATTAACCAACACCCATCTATTAACCAACACCCATCTATTAACCAACACCCATCTATTAACCAACACCCACCTATTAACCAACACCCACCTATTAACCAACACCCACCTATTAACCAACACCCACCTATTAACCAACACCCACCTATTAACCAACACCCACCTATTAACCAACACCCACCTATTAACCAACACCCACCTATTAACCAACACCCACCTATTAACCAACACCCACCTATTAACCAACACCCATCTATTAACCAACACCCATCTATTAACCAACACCCACCTATTAACCAACACCCATCTATTAACCAACACCCACCTATTAACCAACACCCATCTATTAACCAACACCCATCTATTAACCAACACCCACCTATTAACCAACACCCACCTATTAACCAACACCCACCTATTAACCAACACCCATCTATTAACCAACACCCATCTATTAACCAACACCCATCTATTAACCAACACCCACCTATTAACCAACACCCACCTATTAACCAACACCCATCTATTAACCAACACCCACCTATTAACCAACACCCATCTATTAACCAACACCCATCTATTAACCAACACCCACCTATTAACCAACACCCACCTATTAACCAACACCCCACCTATTAACCAACACCCACCTATTAACCAACACCCACCTATTAACCAACACCCATCTATTAACCAACACCCATCTATTAACCAACACCCACCTATTAACCAACACCCATCTATTAACCAACACCCATCTATTAACCAACACCCACCGTTAACCAACACCCACCGTTAACCAACACCCACCGTTAACCAACACCCACCGTTAACCAACACCCACCGTTAACCAACACCCATCGTTAACCAACACCCATCGTTAACCAACACCCATCGTTAACCAACACCCATCTATTAACCATTAACCAACACCCATCATTAACCAACACCCATCTATTAACCATTAACCAACACCAACCGTTAACCAACACCCATCGTTAACCAACACCCATCGTTAACCAACACCCATCGTTAACCAACACCCATCTATTAACCATTAACCAACACCCATCGTCAACCAACACCCATCTATTTTCTGGGACTACCTGGACCTACCAATTGGTTTTTAAGTATTGAAACTAAATCATATGGATTTGAATGAAAAGTATTTGAATAAACATGAAAAGGTGAATGTAAGAAGCGAACATCGTTTCAAATAGGCGACATGTCATATTAAACAGCATATAAACACTCTATATAGGTCAGGAGCCAGACAGGGAGACTAAGAATGAATTAATATATAAAGCCAAACAAATCTCATTATTTATCGCGAGGGAATCTTAACTCTACTTTATCTATGTTCCTCTCAGCTCTGGAGCTGCTGAAGGAAGCCATTGGCAAAGCCGGCTATACCGACAAGATTGTGATCGGCATGGACGTGGCCGCCTCCGAGTTCTACAAGGATGGGAAATATGACCTGGACTTCAAGTCACCTGACGACCCCAGCCGTTACATCACACCAGACCAGCTGGGAGACCTCTACAAGAGCTTCGTCAAGGATTACCCAGGTTGGTGTTTATGCGCCCCAAATGCCACCCTATTCCCTAGATAGTGCACTACTTTTGACCAGAGCCCTATTCCCTATATAGTGCACTACTTTGACCAGAGCCCTATTCCCTATATAGTGCACTACTTTAGACCAGAGCCCTATTCCCTATATAGTGCACTACTTTAGACCAGAGCCCTATTCCCTATATAGTGCACTACTTTAGACCAGAGCCCTATTCCCTATATAGTGCACTACTTTAGACCAGAGCCCTATTCCCTATATAGTGCACTACTTTGACCAGAGCCTTATTCCCTATATAGTGCACTACTTTGACCAGAGCCTTATTCCCTATATAGTGCACTACTTTAGACCAGAGCCCTATTCCCTATATAGTGCACTACTTTTCACCAGAGCCCTATTCCCTATATAGTGCACTACTTTAGACCAGAGCCCTATTCCCTATATAGTACACTACTTTTCACCAGAGCCCTATTCCCTATATAGTGCACTACTTTAGACCAGAGCCCTATTCCCTATATAGTGCACTACTTTAGACCAGAGCCCTATTCCCTATATAGTGCACTACTTTAGACCAGAGCCCTATTCCCTATATAGTGCACTACTTTAGACCAGAGCCCTATTCCCTATATAGTGCACTACTTTTCACCAGAGCCCCCATCACCAAGGGGGATAGGTTGCCTGGGGTCGGCAGTGCCACTACCACTAGATGAAGGATTACCCAGGTCTGCTACTGAGAGAAACACTAATCCTCATTATACTGTTAAGACTCCGGCCACAGTCCCAAATGGCACCCTATTCCCTATAGGGCACACTACTACCCATAGGACTCTGGTTAATAGTAGTGCACTATGTAGGGAATAGGGTGCCATTTCTGTTAGGCTGAGTGACTGACTTTCGCCCCCTGTAAGAGGCCAGAGCCTCTGTGGATCTTTAACGTACTGGAATACTTCTCTAACTAGAGTTATTCCTGATGTATGGAAGCCAAAGATAAATCCCTTGAACAATAAATGTCTAATTGCAGTCAATTAGGCTTTAAAGTTGCTTACCCCTTCTCTCCCCAGTAGTGTCCTCAACGACGTGCTCTAACAACTAACCCATTACAACCATCCTCCCTCTGTCTTCTACAGTGGTGTCCATTGAGGATCCCTTCGACCAGGATGACTGGGCTGCATGGTCCAAGTTCACGGCGGAGACCAGCATCCAGGTGGTGGGTGATGATCTGACCGTCACCAATCCCAAGCGCATCGCCAAGGGTGTGGCCGACAAGGCCTGCAACTGCCTGCTGCTCAAGGTCAACCAGATCGGCTCCGTCACGGAGTCCCTGCAGGCGTGAGTACTGGTCCACACACAGGCGGCCAATTCATATTTAGTGAGCGACACCACTGGCTCTGTACCACCGGCTCCCATTTTGACTTGCTCAGGGAAACAGCAGGTAGTCTAAGTGTTTTTTTTCCCATACAGAATAGAATGCAGTGCACTACCAGATATAATGCAAAAAATGCACAAGATACAAGGACAACGTAGATGATGTATTATCTTCCTTGACTCCAGGCCTAGTTTTCTTAGATAGACATTTTACAATACCTTGAATTAAATGAGTGAAACCATACTACAGTAGCTGTATGTAAGAACTAGCTAATGAAGTGGTAGTGGTAGTATAAGTGGTAGTAGTAGTGGTAGTGGTGGTGGTGGTGGTAGTAGTGGTGGTAGTAGTGGTGGTGGTGGTGGTAGTGGTGTTGGTAGTAGTGGTGGTGGTGGTGGTGGTGGTAGTAGTAGTAGTAGTTATTAATTATTAATGAACCCACCAGGTACCACCCCAAAGCCGTAAACACGGGCACCCTCATAGATATCATCCTAACCAACTCGCCCTCTAAATACACCTCTGCTGTTTTCAACCAAGATCTCAGCGATCACTGCCTCATTGCCTGCATCCGTAATGGGTCTGCGGTCAAACGACCTCCACTCATCACTGTCAAACGCTCCCTGAAACATTTCAGCGAGGAAGTCTTTCTAATCGACCTGGCCCGGGTATCCTGGAATGATATTGACCTCATCCCGTCAGTAGAGGATGCCTGGTTATGATTTTTAAATGCCTTCCTCACCATCTTAAATAAGCATGCCCCTTTCAAGAAATTTAGAACCAGGAACAGATATAGCCCTTGGTTCTCCCCAGACCTGACTGCCCTTAACCAACACAAAAACATCCTGTGGCGTTCTGCATTAGCATCGAACAGCCCCCGTGATATGCAACTTTTCAGGGAAGTTAGAAACCAATATACACAGGCAGTTAGAAAAGCCAAGGCTAGCTTTTTCAAGCAGAAATTTGCTTCCTGCAACACAAACTCAAAAAAGTTCTGGGACACTGTAAAGTCCATGGAGAATAAGAACACCACCTCCCAGTTTCCCACTGCACTGAGGATAGGAAACTATCACCACCGATAAACCCACTATAATTGAGAATTTCAATAAGCATTTTTCTACGGCTGGCCATGCTTTCCACCTGGCTACCTCTACTGCAGTCAACAGCACTGCACCCCCCACAGCTACTCGCCCAAGCCTTCCCCATTTCTTCTTCTCCCAAATCCATTCAGCTGATGTTCTGAAAGAGCTGCAAAATCTGGACCCCTACAAATCAGCCGGGCTAGACAATCTGGACCCTTTCTTTCTAAAATTATCCTCTGCAATTGTTGCAACCCTTATTACTAGCCTGTTCAACCTCTCCTTCGTATCGTCTGAGATCCCCAAAGATTAGAAAGCAGCTGCTGTCATCCCCCTCTTCAAAGGAGGTGACACTCTTGACCCAAACTGCTACAGACCTATATCTATTCTACCCTGCCTTTCTAAGGTCTTCGAAAGCCAAGTCAACAAACAGATTACCGACCATTTCGAATCCCACCGCACCTTCTCCGCTATGCAATCTGGTTTCAGAGCTGGTCACGGGTGCACCTCAGCCACGCTCAAGGTCCTAAACGATATCGTAACCGCCATCGATAAGAAACAATACTGTGCTGCCGTATTCATTGACCTGGCCAAGGCTTTCGACTCTGTCAATCACCACATCCTCATCGGCAGACTCAGTAGCCTTGGTTTCTCAAACGATTGCCTCGCCTGGTTCACCAACTACTTCTCTGATAGAGTTCAGTGTGTCAAATCGGAGGGCCTGTTGCCCGGGCCTGTGGTAGTCTCTATGGGGGTGCCACAGGGTTCAATTCTTGGGCCAACTCTTTTCTCTGTATACATCAATGATGTCGCTCTTGCTGCTGGTGAGTCTCTGATCCACCTCTACGCAGACGTCACCATTCTGTATACTTCTGGCCCTTCTTTGGACACCCTCCAGACGAGCTTCAATGCCATACAACTCTCCTTCCGTGGCCTCCAACTGCTCTTAAATACAAGTAAAACTAAATGCATGCTCTTCAACCAATCGCTGCCTGCACCTGCCCACCTGTCCAGCATCACTACTCTGGATGGCTCTGACTTAGAATATGTGGACAACTACAAATACCTAGGTGTCTGGTTAGACTGTAAACTCTCCTTCCAGACTCACATCAAACATCTCCAATCCAAAGTTAAATCTAGAATTGGCTTCCTATTTTGCAACAAAGCATCCTTCACTCATGCTGCCAAACATACCCTCGTAAAACTGACCATCCTACCGATCCTCTACAAAATAGCCTCCAATACCCTACTCAACAAACTGGATGCAGTCTATCACAGTGCCATCCGTTTTGTCACCAAAGCCCCATATACTACCCACCACTGCGACCTGTACGCTCTCGTTGGCTGGCCCTCGCTTCATACTCGTCACCAAACCCACTGGCTCCAGGTCATCTACAAGACCCTGCTAGGTAAAGTCCCCCCTTATCTCCGCTCACTGGTCACCATAGCAGCACCCACCTGTAGCACGCGCTCCAGCAGGTATATCTCTCTGGTCACCCCCAAAGCCAATTCCTCCTTTGGCCGTCTCTCCTTCCAGTTCTCTGCTGCCAATGACTGGAACGAACTACAAAAATCTCTGAAACTGGAAACACTTATCTCCCTCACTAGCTTTAAGCACCAGCTGTCAGAGCAGCTCACAGATCACTGCACCTGTACATAGCCCATCTATAATTTAGCCCAAACAACTACCTCTTCCCCTACTGTATTTATTTATTTATTTTGCTCCTTTGCAGCCCATTATTTCTACTTTGCACTTTCTTCTACTACAAATCTACCGTTCCAGTGTTTTACTTGCTATATTGTATTTACTTTGCCACCATGGCATTTTTGCCTTTACCTCCCTTATCTCACCTCATTTGCTCACATTGTATATAGACTTATTTTTCTACT
>NC_042984.1:5733681-5833681 GCF_901001165.1 Salmo trutta | reverse complement strand
TTTAACTTATAATTCACTGTATCACAATTCCAGTGAGTCAGAAGTTTACATGCACTAAGTTGACTGTGCCTTTAAACAACTTGGAAAATTACAGAAACTGATGTCATAGCTTTAGAAGCTTCTGATAGGCTAATTGACATCATTTGAATCAATTGGAAGTGTACCTGTGGATGTATTTCAAGGCTTACCTTCAAACTCAGTGCCTCTTTGCTTGACTTCATGGGAAAATCAAAAGAAATCAGCCAAGACCTAAAAAAAAAAAAAAAAAAGTCCAAATCAATCCCAGAACAACAGCAAAGGACCTTGTGAAGATGCTGGAGGAAACAGGTACTAAAGTATTTATATCCACAGTAAAACGAGTCCTATATCGACATAACCTGAAAGGCCGCTCAGCAAGGAAGAAGCCACTGCTCCAAAACCGCCATAAAAAAGCCAGACTACAGTTTGCAACTGTACATGGGGACAAAGATCGTACTTTTTGGAGAAATGTCCTCTCGTCCGATGAAACAAAAATAGAACTGTTTGGTCATAATGACCATCGTTATGTTTGGAAGAGAAAGGGGGAGGCTTGCAAGCTGAAGAACACCATCCCAACCGTGAAGCATGGGGGTGGCAGCATCATGTTGTGGGGGTGCTTTGATGCAAGAGGGACTGGTGCACTTCACAAAATAGATGGCATCATGAGGTAAGAAAATTATGTGGTTATATTGAAGCAACATCTCAAGACATCAGTCAGAAAGTTAAAGCTTGGTCGCAAATGGGTCTTCCAAATGGACAATGACCCCTAGCATACTTCCAAAGTTGTGGCAAAATGGCTTAAGGACAACAAAGTCAAGGTATTGGAGTGGCCATCACAAAGCCCTGACCTCAATCCCATAGAAAATGTGTGAGCAGAACTGAAAAAGCGTGTGCGAGCAAGGAGGCCTCCAAACCTGACTCAGTTACACCAGCTCTGTCAAGAAGAATGGGCCAAAATTCACCCAATTTATTGTGGGAAGCTTGTGGAAGGCTACCCAAAACGTTTGACCCAAGTTAAACAATTTAAAGGCAATGCTACCAAATACTAATTGAGTGTATGTAAACTTTTGACCCACTGGGAATGTGATGAAAGAAATAAAAGCTGAAAGAAATAATTCTCTACTATTATTCTGACATTTCACATTCTTAAAATAAAGTGGTGATCCTAACTGACCTAAGACAGGGAATTTTTACTAGGGTTAAATGTCAGGAATTGTGAAATACTGAGTTTAAATGTATTTGGCAAAGGTGTATGTAAACTTCCGACTTCAACTGTACTCCTGCTCATAAACGGCCCTAGCGGTATCTATGTTGTGATGTAATTGGAACTGCCAGTGAGAGGCAGGAACATGACCCGGCGCCGAGAGGGACAGGGACGCCATTTCTGGACGTAAAAGGATCCAGCAGGGCAGATGCCTCTCTCGAAGGGCCTGTGAGTTCCAGACCTAGGTTCAACTATTATTTGAAAGATCTAATATTATATATATGTGCTTGACTGAGCTTGCCTGGTACAATGCAACCAATGGAATAGTGCGAAAAATTGCCAACCCCGCCTATCTGGCCCTCCAGACAGGCTAAAGCAAACGCTCAATGTATTTGAAAGATTTAAAATACTATTTGAACCCAGCTCTGACATTTTATGCTGTAGGCCTACTGTCCCGTCTACTCCCGCTCCCCCTCTCCAGCGCTCAACGTCGCCAGACTATTATCCACCGGACCTGGCAACCCATCATTACACACACCTGACAACCCTCATTACGCACATCTGGCAACCCTCATTGCGCACACCTGGCAGCCCTCATTAAACACACCTGGCAGCCCTCATTAAACACACCTGGCAACCCTCATTACGCACACCTGGCAACCCTCATTACGCACACCTGGCAACCCTCATTACGCACACCTGGATTCCATCACTACCCTGATTACTCCCCCTTTATCTTGCATCACTCTTCAGGCAGTATTGGTTATGTTTCCTTCTCTAACGGTTCGCTTGTTGTTTTATAGGTCTACATTCATTATTATTAAACTATCTGACTCCCTGCGTCAACGTCACAGAATACTGCCTCAATAAATGGAAGCAGCAGTTAATCAGGACATCTCCTAGATGGTCAGCGAACAGGGACACCTACTTCGCCAACACCACGACTAGCTGGCAGAACAGGGAACGGTTACGGTTGAGGTCCTCCGTGTTCTTCAACCTCTCGACATTCCCCGAGGGGTGTCCAACATGCGGAGGATTCTCTACCACAAGTCGAGCCAGCACCCCAGCCCATTCAACAGTCCGCCCAGGTCAGCGATGCCCGTTTATCCCTCCCGGACAAATAGGACAAGTCACCGTCCAAATGCCGTGGCTTCCTACTCCAGTGCTCCCTCTATTTCACGTTGCACACTGTCAATTCATGTTCAGTATGTACTCACGTAAACTCCTTCCCTGTGCCTCTGCGTCCCTGGTCACATCTGTCCATTGATTTCGTCACTGATCTCCCCTCTGATGTATTCACCACCATTTTGGTGGTTGTGGACAGATTCTCAATCATGCAGTTTCATCCCTCTCTCTGGTCTCCCTACCGTTCTCCAGGTCGCTGAGGCACTGTTCCAGCAGGTCTTCTGGCACGATGGCCTTCCGAAGGATATCGTGGCCCCCAATTCACACCACGTGTACGGAAGGCTTTCATTGAAAAGCTGGGGGTCACGGTCAGCCTCACTTCCAGGTATTGGCCTCAGTCAAATGGGCAGGTGGAGAGGATGAACCAGGAGCTGGGGAGGTTCCTGAGGAGTCACTGCCAGGACCGACGGGGGAGTGGGTCCGATTTCTTCCTTGGGCTGAATAAGCCTAGAATTTATTGCGTCACTCCTCCACTGGGCTGACTCCCTTCCAGTGTATTCTGGGTTATAAGCTGGCCCTGGCTCCATGGACCCAAGCCAGACCAAAGCTCCTGCGGTGGACGAGTGGTTCAGGCGCGCTAAAGAGGTATGGAACGATGCTAACGTGCCGTCCGCTGTCAGAAAGAGCAGGCGGATCGCCACCGCAGTGGAGCTCCTGTGTTCCATCCTGGTGACTGCGTTTGGCTCTCCACCAGGAACCTGCCGCTCCGTCTGATTTGAAGAAGCGGCGTCCCGGGTTTGTGGGCCGTTCAAGGTCCTCCGGAGGGTAAACGAGGTAACTTGCAGAGTACAGCTCCCCACTAACTACCGGATCTTACCCTCTTTTCATGTTTCCCTCCTCAGGCCGGTGGTTCCTTGTCCCCTGGCTGATGCCGTCCCCCACGACACCCCTCCTCCTCCCTTGGACATCGAGGGGAGCCCTGCCTATGCTGTCTCCGGGACTCCCGACGTCCTGGGGATCGGCTCCAGTAACTGGTGGACTGGGAGGGGTACAGTCCAGAGGAGCGGGGCTGGGTTCTGGTGGACTGGGAGGGGTACAGTCCAGAGGAGCGGTGCTGGGTTCTGGTGGACTGGGAGGGGTACAGTCCAGAGGAGCGGTTCTGGTGGACGACATTCTAGATCCCATCCTCACCTGATGAAACCAAGATTGAACTCTTTGGCCTGAATGCCAAGCGTCACATCTGGAGGAAACCTGGGACCATCCCTACGGTGAAGCATGGTGGTGGCAGCATCATGCTGTGGGAATGTTTTTCCGCGACAGGGACTGGGAGACTAGTCAGGATCAAGGGAAAAATTAACGCCGCAAAGTACAGGGAGATTCTTGATGAGTAGGTAACTGGTGCAGTGAATCAGGCGCAGGAGAGCAGAAATGAGTGTACAAGGTATTTAATTCCACGACAGCACCAGTATACAGACAATACTCAAGGTGCGGAGAAATACCGGTCACTCGAAAATAACGGACATAACCCGGCAAACATAACCAGCCGACAAGTACCGACATGAACAATCAATGAACATGCACACTAACATGTGGGAAACAGAGGGTTAAATAATGAATGTGTAATTGGGGAATAGAAAGCAGGTGTGTAGAAAACAAAGACAAAACAAATGGAAAGCGATCGGCGATGGCTAGAAGACCGGTGACGTCGAACGCCGCCCAAACAAGGAGAGGGACCGACTTCGGCGGATGTCTTGACAGGTGCTTCAACAAAATACTGAGTAAAGGGTCTGAATACTTATGTAAATGTGATATTTCAGTTTGCTAACATATTCAAAAATGTCTAAAAACTTGTTTTTGCTCTGTCATTATGGGGTATTGTGATGTCATTATGGGGTATTGTGATGTCATTATGGGGTATTGTGATGTCATTATGGGGTATTCTGGGTAGATTGATGAGGGGATTGTTTTGGGGGGTTAATCCATTTTAGAATGAGGTTGTAACATAACAAAATGTGGATAAAGTCAAGGGGTCTGAATACTTTCCAAAGGCACTGTAGGTCATACTTGTATTTTTTAAATTTAACATTCATTTAACCAGGCAAGTCAGTTAAGAACAAATTCGTATTTACAATCACGGCCCACACTGGCCAAACCCGGACGACGCTGGGCCAATTGTGCGCCACCCTATTGGGACTCCCAATCACGGCCAGTTGTGATACAGCCTGGATTCAAACCAGGGTGTCCTGTAGTGATGCCTGAGACCGCTGCGCCACAACCGGCTGTGATTGGGAGTCCAATAGGGCGGCGCACAATTGGTCCAGCGTCGTCCGGGTTAGGGTTTGGCCTGGGTAGGCCGTCATTGTATATAAGAATGTGTTCTTAACTGACTTGCCTAGTTAAATAAAGGTAAAATATATATATATATATTTTTTTAATACTTCTAGTATATATGTCTCATACTTCCAGTATACATGACCCATAGTGAATTATTGCAATCAACTGCATTTCTGTAAGGAAGTGGGTCTTACTGATGTCTTTTGCCAAACTGATATGAAAAAGGTAGAATTTGGGGAAGTCAGAATGAGTTTGGTTGTAACCCTGACCAAGCCCTGGCCAAGCCCTGACCAAGCCCTGGCCAAGCCCTGACAAAGCCCTGACCAAGCCCTGGCCAAGCCCTGACTAAGCCCTGACCAAGCCCTGGCCAAGCCCTGGCCAAGCCCTGACCAAGCCCTGACCAAGCCCTGACCAAGCCCTGGCCAAGCCCTGGCCAAGCCCTGACCAAGCCCTGACCAAGCCCTGGCCAAGCCCTGACCAAGCCCTGGCCAAGCCCTTGCCAAGCCCTGACCAAGCCCTGACCAAGCCCTGGCCAAGCCCTGGCCAAGCCCTGACCAAGCCCTGGCCAAGCCCTGGCCAAGCCCTGGCCAAGCCCTGACCAAGCCCTGGCCAAGCCCTGGCCAAGCCCTGACCAAGCCCTGGCCAAGCCCTGGCCAAGCCCTGGCCAAGCCCTGGCCAACTCCTGCCTGGTTAGAGTACTGCTCTTCCACCTCTTTTCTTTGGATCATACTCCCCCTGGTGGTTACTGCTGTGAACACCCTACTATGTTCCTACTACTGATTCACAGCAGATGTAATGCTTGAGGTCTCTCGTTTTCCTCTTTTAGATGTGTTGTGGTTTCCAACAGTACACTACATCATCAACAGTATGTGGACACCCCTTCAAATGAGGTGTCCGCTAATTTCAACCTCACCCGTTGCTGACAGGTACTGTTCCTAGGACGTCATTGTCAATAAGAATTTGTTCCTAACTGACTTGCCTAGTTAAATAAAAAATAAAAAATGTGAGTATGTGCACACACACACACACACACGCACACACACACACACACACACACGCACACACACACACACGCACACACACACACACACACACACACACACACACGCACACACAAATCCCAGAGGAGTCGTTCAAATAGCCTCAATCTATTCAACTAACAGCTCCAGATGACAGGGAATAGATGGGAGGTGAAGAGAGGGAGAACACAGGTTGAGGAAACGTTAGTGAGTGCTTCAGATATAGAGAATCTCACTGCAGGCACTGCATCTAACGCCCACTAGCAGGTCCTTTAGCTTTATATGGAGAACAACGGAAAGATATAAAGTATCTCACTGCAGGCACTGCATCTAACGCCCACTAGCAGGTCCTTTAGCTTTATATGGAGAACAACGGAAAGATATAAAGTATCTCACTGCAGGCACTGCATCTAACGCCCACTAGCAGGTCCTTTAGCTTTATATGGAGAACAACGGAAAGATATAGAGAATCTCACTGCAGGCACTGCATCTAACGCCCACTAGCAGGTCCTTTAGCTTTATATGGAGAACAACGGAAAGATATAGAGAATCTCACTGCAGGCACTGCATCTAACGCCCACTAGCAGGTCCTTTAGCTTTATATGGAGAACAACGGAAAGATATAGAGTATCTCACTGCAGGCACTAACAGGGAGTAGATGGGAGGTGAAGAGAGGGAGAACATTCCAAAATCAAATATGCTAAACATGTGTATGGATTTGATTTGACAATAGTCCTACTATATGTCTAGTACCGGATGAGGAGGTGAGATCTACTTACAGGAGTAGCAGTCATCACTATTGTGGATGTCTTTCTGGTCTTCTCACCCATATAAAGGAGTGGTATGGTGATGCATACTATCAATAGCATTATATGAAAATGTATATTTTCCTAACCGTCAAGGCAGGGCAGGCCTATTACTGGCAGAGAAATAGCTTGCCTACCCGAACGTTACTTTAGTAGATACACTACATGACCAAAAGTTGATCCCCCTTTGCTTCATATAGCAGCCTCCACTCTTCTGGCAAGGCTTTCCACTAGATATTGGAACATTGCTGCAGGGACTTGCTTCCACTTAGCCACAAGAGCATTAGTGAGGTCGGGCACTGATGTTGGGCGATTAGGCCTGGCTCTCAGTCGTCATTCCAATTCATCACAAACATGTTTGATGGAGTTGAGGTCAGGGATCTTTGCAGGCCAGTCAAGTTCTTCCACATCGATCTCGACAAACCTTTTCTGTATGGACCTCGCTTTGTGCACGGGGGCATTGTCATGTTGAAACAGGAAAAGGCCTTCCCCAAACTGTTGCCACGAAAGTAGAAGCACAGAATTGTCTAGAATGTCATTGTATGCTGCAGCGTTAAGATGTCCCTTCACTAGAACGAAGGGTACTAGCCTGAACCATGAAAAACAGCCCCAGACCATTTGTATTTGCCCTCAGGCCCCTACTCCACCACTACCACATATCTACAGTACAAAATCCATGTGTATGTGTGTGTATGCTATCGTGTGTGTGTGTGTGTGTGTGTGTGTGTGTGTGTGTGTGTGTGTGTGTGTGTGTGTGTGTGTGTGTGACTATGTTTGTGTTACTTCACAGTCCCCACTGTTCCCTAAGGTGATTTTTATGTTTTTTAAATAAAATTTTACTACTTGCATCAGTTACTTGATGTGGAATAGAGTTCCATGTAGTCATGGCTTTATTTACATTTACATTTTAGTCATTTAGCAGACGCTCTTATCCAGAGCGACTTACAGTAGTGAATGCATACATTTCTGTGTGCCTCCCATAGTCTGTTCTGGACTTGGGAACTGTGAAGAGACCTCTGGTGGCATGTCCTGTGGGTTATGCATTTAGCCAGAAGAGATTGAACCACTTTGAGCCAGAAGAGATTGACATGCATAGTATTAATATTAGCTCTCTGTGCACATTCATGGGCCAGCCGTGCTGCCCTGTTCTGAGCCAATGCTCAGAACTAAGTCCCTCTTTGTGGCACCTGACCACACGACTGAACAGTAGTACAGGTGTGACAAAACTAGGTTGGACCTGCCTTGTTGATAGTGTTGTTAAGAAGGTAGAGCAGCGCTTTATTATGGAAATACTTCTTCCCATCTTAGCTACTATCAATATGTTTTGACCATGACAGTTTACATTCCTGGGTTACTCCAAGCAGTTTAGTCACCTCAACTTGTTCAATTTCCACATTATTTATCACAAGATTTAGTTGAGGTTTAGGGTTTAGTGAATGATTTGTCCCAAAACAATGCTTACAGTTTTAGAAATATTTAGGACTAACTTATTCCTTGCCTCCCACTATTAAACTAATTGCAGCTCTTTGATAAGTGGTGCAGTCATTTCAGTCGCTGTGGTAGCTGACATGTATAGTGTTGAGTCATCTCTATACGTAGACATACTGTCATTAGTAAAGATTGAAAAAAGGGAGGGGCATAGACAGCTGCCCTGGGGAATTCCTGATTCTACCAGGATTATGTTGGAGAGGCTTCCATTAAAGAACACCCTCTGTGTTCTGTTAGACAGGTAACTCTTTATCCACAATATAGCAGGGGGTGTAAAGCCATAACACATCAGTTTTTCCAGCAGCAGATTATAATCAATAATGTAAAAAGCCGCACTGAAGTCTAACAAAGCAGCCCCCACAATCTTTTCATCATCAATTTCTCTCAGCCAATCATCAGTCATTTGTACTGTGCATGTTGAATGTTCTTCCCTATAAGCATGCTGAAAGTCTGTTGTCAATTTTTTTATTATGAAATAGAATTGTATCTGGTCAAACACAATTTTTTTGCTGAAAGTTGGTAATTGGTCTGATTGGTCGACTAGGGGGCTTTACTATTTTTAGGTAGCAGAATGACTTTTGCTTCCCTCCAAGCCTAGTAGGCTAAAAAATTGGGCAAATAGGAGTGGCAATAACGTCCGCTTTTATCCTCAGTAATTTTCCATCCAAGTTGTCAGACCCCGGTGTCTTGTCATTGTTGATAGACAACAATACTTTTTTCACCTCTTCCAGACTGACTTTACAGAATTCAAAATTCCAATGCTTGTCTTTTAATAATTTGGTCAGATATACTTGGATATGTAGTGTCAGCATTTGTTGCTGGCATGTCATCCCTACGTTTGCTTATCTTGCCAATTAAAAAGTAATTAAAATAGTTGGCAATATCAGTTGGTTTTACGATGAATGAGCCATCTGATTCAATGAATGATGGAGGTGAGTTTGCCTTTTTTTCAAAAAATTTAATTTAAGGTGCTTTTTTTCTTTTCAAAGCTTTTTACCGTCATTCTTTATGTCATTTATCTTTGTTTCATAGTGTAGTTTCTTATTCTTTTTACTCAGGTTAGTCACATGATTTCTCAATTTGCAATTCGTTTGTCAATCGGTTGCGCAGCCAGACTTATTTGCCATTCCTTTTTCCTCCTCCACCAAACTTTACAGTTGGCACTATGCATTGAGGCAGGTAGCATTCTCCTGGCATCCGCCAAACCCAGATTTGTCCGTCGGACTGCTAGATGGTGAAGCGGGATTCATCACTCCAGAGAACGCGTTTTCACTGCTCCAGAGTCCAATGGCGGAGAGCTTTAAACCACTCCAGCTGACGCTTGGCATTGCGCATGGTGATCTTAGGCTTGAGTTTGAGTTTATTTAATTTTTACAGGGACAGTGCACATTAATCAACGTTTCAGTAAAAGTGCCGGTTTTAGCCAGCCGGCTAATTTTCAACCGCAGTCCCTGGGCAGGTTATTAAAAACAATTACAATACAGACAATCATTGAGCAGTGAGCACACGCAGAGCAACATAGGACAAGCAAGACACAGCATACAGACAGAGCAACATAGGACAAAAAGCAACAAGACAAAATATACTGATCAAAAAAATAAAGGGAACACTTAAACAACACATCCTAGATCTCAATGAAAGAAATAATCTTATTAAATACTTTTTTCTTTACATAGTTGAATGTGCTGACAACAAAATCACACAAAAATAATCAATGGAAATCCAATTTATCAACCCATGGAGGTCTGGATTTGGAGTCACACTCAAAATTAAAGTGGAAAACCACACTACAGGCTGATCCAACTTTGATGTAATGTCCTTAAAACAAGTCAAAATGAGGCTCAGTAGTGTGTGTGGCCTCCACGTGCCTGTATGACCTCCCTACAACGCCTGGGCATGCTCCTGATGAGGTGGCGGATGGTCTCCTGAGGGATCTCCTCCCAGACCTGGACTAAAGCATCCGCCAACTCCTGGACAGTCTGTGGTGCAACGTGGCGTTGGTGGATGGAGCGAGACATGATGTCCCAGATGTGCTCAATTGGATTCAGGTCTGGGGAACGGGCGGGCCAGTCCATAGCATCAATGCCTTCCTCTTGCAGGAACTGCTGACACACTCCAGCCACATGAGGTCTAGCATTGTCTTGCATTAGGAGGAACCCAGGGCCAACCGCACCAGCATATGGTCTCACAAGGGGTCTGAGGATCTCATCTCGGTACCTAATGGCAGTCAGGCTACCTCTGGCGAGCACATAGAGGGCTGTGCGGCCCCCCAAAGAAATGCCACCCCACACCATGACTGACCCACCGCCAAACCGGTCATGCTGGATGTTGCAGGCAGCAGAACGTTCTCCACGGCGTCTCCAGACTCTGTCACGTCTGTCACGTGCTCAGTGTGAACCTGCTTTCATCTGTGAAGAGCACAGGGTACCAGTGGCGAATTTGCCAATCTTGGTGTTCTCTGGCAAATGCCAAACGTCCTGCACGGGGTTGGGCTGTAAGCACAACCCCCACCTGTGGACGTCGGGCCCTCATACCACCCTCATGGAGTCTGTTTCTGACCGTTTGAGCAGACACATGCATATTTGTGGCCTGCTGGAGGTCATTTTGCAGGGCTCTGGCAGTGCTTCTCCTGCTCCTCCTTGCACAAAGGCGGAGGTAGCGGTCCTGCTGCTGGGTTGTTGCCCTCCTACGGCCTCCACCACGTCTCCTGATGTACTGGCCTGTCTCCTGGTAGCACCTCCATGATCTGGACACTACGCTGACAGACACAGCAAACCTTCTTGCCACAGCTCGCATTGATGTGCCGTCCTGGATGAGCTGCACTACCTGAGCCACTTGTGTGGGTTGTAGACTCCGTCTCATGCTACCACTAGAGTGAAAGCACCGCCAGCATTCAAAAGTGACCAAAACATCAGCCAGGAAGCATAGGAACTGAGAAGTGGTCTGTGGTCCCCATCTGCAGAACCACTCCTTTATTGGGGGTGTCTTGCTAATTGCCTATAATTTCCACCTGTTGTCTATTCCATTTGCACAACAGCATGTGAAATTTATTGTCAATCAGTGTTGCTTCCTAAGTGGACAGTTTGATTTCACAGAAGTGTGATTGACTTGGAGTTACATTGTGTTGTTTAAGTGTTCCCTTTATTTTTTTGAGCAGTGTACATAAAAGCAACAAAGTGTTTCCACACCTCACAAGCTACAGACAACAGACAACATGGAAAGCGGCAATACACAGCTATGGATTATGTTCACAAATCTGATTGACCTTTAGCCATGTCTTCATGTTTTTTGTGAAAGTGTGATAGGTGGTGCAGTTATGTGTGTCTGATGGCAGTGTATTCCATACATGGGAAGCTCTCACAGAGAAAGCAGATTTACTAAAGGTGCTTTTCCTTAAGGGAACTATACAGTCACCTCTCATGGCAGACCTTGTGGATCTGCTGCCATATGTTTGGGTTTTCTGTTTAACCAAAAATATACTGAGTGGAGGGGGAGCCAGGCCATTTAGGATCTTGAATACAAGACATGCGTCGGTGTATTGCACCAGATTTTCCCAACTCAGGAGCTCATGCTTTCTGAGGATGTAACAGTGATGATGTCTATTGGGCTTCCTATCAAGCACTTTGAGAGCCTGTTTGTATACAGACTGAATGGGTTTTAATGTTGTATAGCAAGCTTGGGCCCAACTAGTCAAGCAGTATGTTAAGTGGGGAGAGTATCATAGATTTGAAGTACAGTTTTGCTACCTCTGTAGTCAAACAATTTCGTATAAATCGGAAATTAGCTAGGTTGAATTTGGTTATTTGAATTACCTTTTTCACCTGCTTTTTAAAAGAGAGGTTGGAATCAAGTATGATGCCAAGGTACTTAAAATCAGATACCACCTGGAGCTTCTCCCCTGACACATAGACATCTGGCTCAGTAACATCTGTTGCCCTCTTTCTGAAGAACATGCAGACAGTTTTTTTCACATTGAGATGCAAACATGAGTCACTGAGCCACTTTGTAACCTGGACCATTACAGTAGTGAGTTCTTGTGCAGCTTGTTGTTTGCTCTTTGCATGCACATATATCACTGTATCATCTGCATACATTTGAACTTCAGACCCAGTAAAGACAGAAGGCAGATCATTAATGTACAGGCTGAACAGGAGGGGCCCCTGTATTGACCCTTGGGGCACGCCCATATCATAACTAAGAATGGGCGACAGCTCATTGCTCACTGACACACTGAGTTGTGCCTTCAAGGTATGATTTCATCCATCTCAAGGCGTCAGGGGAAAAGTTGAACTTGGACAATTTTGTGATGAGAATCTCATGGTTAACAGTATCGAAAGCCTTCCTTAGGTCCAGAAACACAGCCCCAACAACGCCCCCTTTGTCCATCTTGGACTTCACATTTTCCAGAAGAAAGCAGTTGGCCGTTTCTGTGGAGTGTTTTGCTCTGAAGCCAAACTGCATGGAGTGTAATGTGATGGGGCTGTTGTTGAGGTGGGCAATCAGTTGTTCTGCTACACACTTTTCAACAACCTTCGACACCACAGGTAGTGTACTAATGGGCCTGTAGTTACTCACGTCAGCAGGGTCGCCCGATTTAAAGATGGCCGTTATTATGGCCGACTTCCATACCCTTGGAAACACCCCCAGACCAATAGATGTGTTGGTGACCTTAGTAATAGGGCCAATGAGTGACTCTTTGTAGTTTTTAAGAAAGGTAGAGTCCAGCCCAAACACATCTTTGGCTTTAGTGAGCTAATCACCTTGTTCACCTCAGAAACCTCCCTTATGATGAAGACAGGTTGAGCGTCATTTACTAGCACTGAGCCCAAGAAACCAGTGGAGGGGTTCTGTGTCAGTACCCTGACAGAGTCAATAAAGTAGGAATTGAAGGCTATTGCTATTTCGACTGCATCCTGTGTTAGATTGTTATTCACCAGGATTTCTAGTCTTTTTGCAGTGTTACTATGGTCTTTCCCTGTTAACTTTTTTAGATTCTCCCAGATCAATTTAGAATTTCCCTTTGCTTCACCAATTATGTTAATAAAAATGTTTGTCTTGGCCTGTCTGATTTCTTTCATCACCTTATTTGTCAACATTGTAAACCTACGTCTGTCATGCTCTAATTTGGATTTTAGGGATGTTTTTAGACTATAATCTCGTTCTTTCATCAGTTTCCAGATTTCTCCATTTAGCCAAGGAAAAGTGCTCTTTTGGCCAGGTTTGGATTTGATTTTCTTTAGGAAACCATTTATTGTAGTCTGGATTGTGGATAGAAAAACCTGACTATCAGCTTCCACATCTGTATGGGACAAGAGATCATTCCAGTTAATTCCCTTAATTGCGTTTTCAAAATAATTTAATTCACTCTTAGGTATTCTTAGTTGATCCGGCTTTCTAGCAGTAGAGAGCTTAAACCTGCTCATAGACAACTTTCTGGTTATAAATGTCAAAATATGATCAGATAGCTCAGTAACCATATTGAATGATTTAGTCACTCTCTCTGGTTTATTACTGAACACCAAATCAATCTGTATTTTAGCCGCTTGTGTGTGGCTGTCATGAAGCTGCCAACAAACAGTTATTGTGCTGACGTTGCTTCCAGAGGCAGTTTGGAACTCGGTAGTGAGTGTTGCAGCTGAGTACAGACAATATTTACAAGCTACGTGTTTCAGCACTCAGCAGTCCCGTTCTGTGATTTTGTGTGGTTTACCACTTTGCGTATGAGCCGTTGTTGCTACAAGATGATTCCACTTCACAGTAACAGCACTCACAGTTGACCAGGGCAGCTCTAGCAGGGCAGAAATTTGACGAACTGAGTTGTTGGAAAGGTGGCATCCTATGACGGTGTCCTGTTGAAAGTCACTGATCTCTTCAGTAAGGCCATTCTACCGTCAATGTTTGTCAATGGAGATTGCATAGCTGTGTGCTCGATTTTATACACCTGTCAGCTGAAAAAGCTGAATCCACTAATTTGAAGGGGTGTCCACATACTTTTGTATATATCGTGTATGTCCAAATCAAAGTGAGAGATTGTTTGGGTCTACAAAACGTGTAATATTTTGTGGACATACCAGTGGACAGACATTGGGCCTAACATAAATGGTTCTGGTTTGCTGAGAACATAGACATGGAATCGGATTCTATTCCTATGGCCGAGATTACAAAAATTGTAGTGGCGATTAAAATGCCACCGAAACTATGGCTTTCGCTTTCCACTAGATCTTTGGTTGGGTGATACCCATTTATTATACTAGATATAAAAGATAAACAGCATACAGGTAGCTAGCTACCTTGCATAGAAATGGGTTTACTGTCTTGATTTATGGGCTTAAAAAAAGCACCCTAACGAAGATAGTATTCTGTTTTTTTTGTAAGGTACCTGAACTAGAACTAGACCCATACCCTAATAGGCAGGTAGCCTAGTGGTTAAAGTGTTGGACTTGTTACTGAAAGGTTGCAAAATCAAATCCCTGAGCTGACGAGGTAAAAAAAAAGTTGTTCTGCCCCTGAACAAGGCAGTTAAGCCACTGTTCCTAGGCTATCATTGAACATAAGAATATGTTCTTAACTGACTTGCCTAGTTAAATATAGATAAAATAGACCAGATTGGACCAAAGTGACAAAAAAAATATGTTTATCAGCCAAGTTGCTCTTCTGGTTAATGAATAGGTTTTATATGTTGGCTAGGCTAAGTCAATAGCCTTTATGTTGGCTAGCATATAATAAATAGCTCATGCAGAGCCGTGGTCTGGTCCATTTGGGTCTATCAGCTGTAGTTACAAAAACCGGAGACCAGATGACAAGATGACACCGGAGACCAGATGACAGGTCCCGGGTCAGGTCTCTGTTATTTGGGATCGGGTGAACCAGTGAAAAAAACCCTCTTTGGTCACGTTATTGGAGTTTCTCGTTTCTTCTACAGTAGGTGGCAGTAATTTACCAGTAGATGGAATAACTATATCCACATCCGAAAATGAAGAAGAGGAGGTGTCATGCTTAGTACACCTCTCAAAGATACCGGTTCCTTCTGCTAGTTGTACTCTCACACTGTGCCTCTTTAGCCAACTGAAGAGAAAATACCCGACACCGATTACTCCCTACGCCATCATTTTATGACAGAATTAATATCAAACGTGGTCAGTTGCGTTTTTAATTAAAAACATCCAACAGTGGCTCGTGGGCTGGCTAGCTAGGCTAGCTACTCCTGTATTAGCAGCAGCAGCACTTGGCTGGCTAGCTAGCTAGCTGCCTGAATTATTGTTACTTGTTGTTGTTGCAGTCACATCTCAAACAAATCACAGATGTAGGACAAGCTCTTCAAGGTAAGTGTTGCAATAGCTGTGGCTATCTAAGTTATACTCCTGCTTTGATGGCCATGAATAAAAAGGCGTAATGTCATAAAATAAGTAACCTTAGCTAGTTAGCTCATTTTAGCTTTATCACGAATTAGCTTGATTGGAGTGTCGTTGGTGGCGATGACAACGAAATGTTTAATCAAGCTGACGTTAGCTAACAGTTCGCTAGTGAGCATAACGTTAGCTAGCCATCAATCAAAGCAATGATTGCCTGAGATTATCGGAGGATCCTATGCTATTGACACACTGACGATTAGCTAACATTACCTCACTCACAAATATTATCTCTAACGTAGTCAGTTCAGTTAGCTAACGTTACAAATTCAACTCCACCAGAGACAAGCTAACGTTAGCAACTGCTGGTAGCTAGCTAGCTAACCATATGCTGCACCTGCCAGTTGTTAGCTAGCAAGCAAGCTAGTTATGCTAACTAACATAGCTAGCTAACTAGCTACCCAGAAAAATGATGTTAATGTTAGCAAACAAGATAGTCGTTCAAAGCAACTTGCTAGCAACATTTGAAAGGTTTTGTTTGACTAGCTGGCCAAATTTGTAAGATAAGCTCGCTAACTTTGGATAATTAACGTTAGTAACTAGCTAACGTTAGTTGTTTGCACTTTGAATAACTCGGCTAATTTGCTAGCTAACAATGACATTGTTAAGGACTGTCAAGGAGATGGCTAGGTTGTAGCTTCTAGACAAGTCTCTTTCACTAGCAAAATGTTAGTGAAATCTGTGAATTCAGATATTGAGCCATCATTTAAATACAATAGATGCTTCAGGATAAGAGTTATCTAACTAGTTAGCTAATACATATTTGTTGTGCAAACAATGAGTTAATAAATGATAATTTATTATTTCCTGAACTGCAGCAGTGTTGTATCAAAGACTAATCCAAACTTAACCTGTTGTATTTCAATGCTTTGTGATGTTTGTCCTGAATGTTGCTATAATTTGGCAAGTTAAGTATCATTGTTATGGGTTTGATTTGAAAGCTGTTCTGCATATGTGTAGCTTACTGTTCTCAACATATGGATTAAATGATCTTTTTTTCCTGTTGGATGTCTGTTACTCTACTGTACTATGAGTTTTTCCAAACTAAGTATTTGATCTTCATACTGTCTGGTGGACAATGTATTGACTTGACTGCCAATTTACTTTAGCACTGTCTCCCAGTGCTCTCAGAGTACAGTGATTGTAAAACCACTGCTACTCAGTTGCCATAGCATATAAGACTGATGGAGTTTTCACCATAAGTATTGAATGGTAATGGGGTACTGTTTGGGACAAATCTGTTCAGTAGTATGTACACACACACACACACACACACACACACAACATCAAATAGGCATACGATGTACTGTCTACCGTTACTCAAGGCATTTTCTTAGGTTAGCTTGGATGGCTGCTGACAGAATAGGAGTTATCTGATGAGTGTCAATGTCTGGAGAGAAGAACACTTTACATTCACCCAAGAGAGTCATTTGGAAATGTTTAAGGATTGATTTAAGCTGGGAATGGCAGCTGGGAGAGCAGGGAGTGATGTGTAGCGTACATCTGGAAGGCTTTTCCTATGAAGTGTGTGTCAGACTGACTAAGTAAAGTGAGGATCCCTTGTGAGTGCCTGGTTGACTAAGTCTCCACTGTGCTGCTGTGGCACATCTTTGTTGGTTTATTTGTCAATAGGCAGGATGGTTGGATGGGGGGGGGGGGATTCAGTCAGTGTTTATATGTTGCGTTCGCATGCAGCCAGGCAGTGTGTGTGTTGTTCTTTTCCTAGATCTCTCTTCAGAAACAGCTTCCCCTCAGCACCTATTATCTGAGAATACAGCATTATGTTTAGTCTCGGTGGAAGTCAACAGTGAGTCAGAGAGTTGCAGTGAAAGAGGTATATCGTCATATATCCTCTAGGGTTGGGCATGTATCCAGATTTTCATACCGTTTCTGTACCATACCGGGGTATACTGTATTACCGGAAGTGTACACAAGGGGCGCTAATTCTATCAAATAAAAACACACAAAACCATTTATTGATTTGGGAGGGGATTGAATGTCTTTGCTGTAACCAAGAAGCTTGATGCTGGTGTCCAACCAAGGAGTTAGCATACCAAATACATCGAGCTGCATATCATTTATTTGACACATCTTAAGTTTCTTATAGTTTATACTTAACTTATAGTTTTATAAGCAGTGGCATAGCACCCCCCCCCCCCCCCCCCCGTTGGTATTTTGAATTACCCCGGTATATGGAATAAACGGTATATCACCAAACGACTAATATCTTATTTCTGTGGTGATATGTTTTGAAATTGAAGGAGTCCTTTTTTAAAATTTCTATTTAGTTTTCTTCTTTGGGATTTGAAGAATCCCTGTACTGTGAAAGCACTTTGTAAAAACTGGTTTAAAAAGGCCTTCATGAATAGGTTACATTTGATTAGTGGGCTATTGATCCATTGAAATGTTGTCGTTGCAATGTATCAAGTAAGATGATACAGGTTAATGCTCGTGATTGGGGGGTTGGGGGGGATGAATACAGTTGCTTATCGGGATATAATTTTTGCGCTAGTTTGCTGTAGTCCAGTATTTTTCCTTCATATCTCGTTCTCCCATCTTTTTAAATAGGCAGCCAATTTGTTTTCGGGACTTTTTATTTCCATGACTAATTAAAAATGTTGTTCTCATGGCTCTCTCTTGTCCCTCTGCAGCAGACATATGGTGAGCAATATGTTTGGAACATTGAATCGCAGTAAAATCACAGTATCGAATCGCGATAGATACAGAATCGCAATACATATCGTATCGGCACCTAGGTATCGTGATAATATCGTATCGGCACCTAGGTAGCGTGATAATATCGTATCGGCACCTTGGTATCGTGATAATATCGTATCGGCACCCAGGTATCGTGATAATATCGTATCGGCACCCAGGTATCGTGATAATATCGTATCGGCACCCAGGTATCGTGATAATATCGTATCGGCACCTAGGTATCGTGATAATATCGTATCGGCACCCAGGTATCGTGATAATATCGTATCGGCACCTAGGTATCGTGATAATATCGTATCGCGAGGTTCCTGGTAATTCCCAGCACTAGTTAATGCATCAGAGGATCGCCTGCATAACATTTCAGTGCTAGGTTTCTTAGATGGCTTGTTTATTAGCCATGGCCAGCTTCTATCACCAATCATATACACTCTGTGCTTCAGGGGGACTACCTCGACACACAAGACTGCACTTGGTATTTTAAGGACTGGTTGATCCGTCTTAATAATGTAGTTTTTTTTTTGTGTTGTTTTTTTTCCTCACTCTGTGTCTAGTGTTTTGATATCTATTTCATTGTTATCTGCCTGGTTACATTGTTACCTTGTAGGACAATGTTCCTTTGTCCAGAGAATTTTCAGTGTTCCCTCAAAGTGCTCTTGATGGGGGCCATTCAAGTGCTGAACATTCATTAAAAAGAGCCATCTGTCAGCCCTCACTGACAGGCAGGCAGCATGTGATGCTCTCACAACAATTCAAGCAGGCTTCTCTCTCCCTCTCTCTCTCTCTCCCTCTCTCTCTCATTGTTCTCCTCAAAATATGTTTTTCTGTGTCGAGTGCCAACAACCAGAGTAATTGGCTGTTGCAGTGCTTCTCATGTGGTGTTTTAAGATATTGGTCTGACACACAGGCCGCGGCACACTGGCAGGAATGAGACCGAGGAAGTGAGACACACAGACATTCTCTGTCTTATTTTCTACTCCAGCCAGACAGCACTGACATGGTGAATACGTATTCTGTAGCCTGTCAGCTACCCTTCACCTCATAACACGAGATCACAGACGAGGCGAGGCAAAGCGCGCTGGCTCTGGATGGATCATCCCATCTCATCTTTGTTTGATAAAGCATCGCTGTTGTGTTGCACTACTATGGCTATCAGATACTATCAGCACTATTCTACCCATGTTAACAATTGAGAAACATCTTTGCCAACAAAGAGGTTGTGTTTGGCGTGTGGTACAAGATGATGGAATCTGTTTGGGTATTTTTCTCTCACAGAAAGCTCACTAAGGGTTGTCTTGTCTTATCTTTTCCCAGGGTTTCTCCTAGCTTGTTTTTGCAGTGATACAGATCAGTCTACCAATGTGGGCTAGTGCATTACTGTGATAACTAGTTGATATCTGAAAGGCTACATGCCTTGCTATGCTTACAGGTTTCAGGAATTTGGGCTATTGTTTTGTTCGATCAACAAATCTCTCAGTAAACTGGTGTTTTCCCTTCAATGTGCCGTTTTGCCTCTTGAGTAGAAGAAGACTATATCTTGGTTGTCCCTGGAGGATTGGTGAGCACAGCCGAGCGAGAGGAACCGCTGTTTGTGCCAGAGCTGATTTAAAAACGGAGATTGCCACATGTAATGACACAGCGTGACACTAGGCACTAGTGGTCCAGTTAAAACACACTCAGCACAATGAACACCAGTGTCTTATAATTCACCGTCTGCAGGGCCGGATTAACAAATCATAGACCCCTGGGGATTGTTGATTGATTTCATTCCATTATATGCCTATTCTTAACTGTAAAATATGTGTTGTTGACTGTGATAAAGGTATGAGATCATAGGCAGCGCGTGAGTTTCAAGTTTGGGGAAGCTGATTTCCACTGTAACAATGCACCTTTATAATAAAGCATTCTATGCATCATCACATTTGCAGACCTATGTAAGATGGCCGACTATTTTTAATGGGATGAGTAGATAGTCCCCTCTACTGTAGTGCAGTCTGGGACACTAGAATGAGGGCTTCCCCTCTACTGTAGTGCAGTCTGGGACACTAGAAGGATGAGGAGGGCTTCCCCTCTACTGTAGTGCAGTCTGGGACACTAGAAGGATGAGGAGAGGAAAAACAGAACAACACAATAGGATCTGAGTGAACTATTTTACGAGGAAACATCGTTGCTACTAGTGCCACTGCCAGCAGCAGAATTCTCAGAGTAAAGATCTTTATGTTAAACACCGCTCTGTCAAGCCTTTGTGTGATAGCCAGCCCTTTCATTACCTGTGTAAGATGGGGGAGAAGTGAGTTTATTTGAACTCTTCCCTATATAGTGCACTACTTTCGTTCAGAGCCCTCGTGCACTACTTTCGACCAGAGCCCTCGTGCACTACTTTCGACCAGAGCCCTCGTGCACTACTTTCGACCAGAGCCCTCGTGCACTACTTTCGACCAGAGCCCTCGTGCACTACTTTCGACCAGAGCCCTCGTGCACTACTTTCGACCAGAGCCCTCGTGCACTACTTTCGACCAGAGCCCTCGTGCACTACTTTCGACCAGAGCCCTCGTGCACTACACAGGGAATAGGGTGCCAGTAGGGCCACATGCTGTGCAGCTCTGTGGATAATGGAGGTCAGGTTAAGTCATTATTGACTTATTGGCACAGACACACACCGATCTCTCTCACACACACAGACACACACACACCGATCTCTCATACATACATACATACATACATACATACACACACACACACACACACACACACACACACAAACAAATATCTCACACACACCGATCTCTCACACACACACACACCGATCTCTCACACACCGATCTCTTCAAGGCACACTTAACCAGCATGGCTACCACAGCATTCTGCAGTGATACACCATCCCATCTGGCTTGGGCTTAGTGGGACTATCATTTGTTTTTCAACAGGACAATGACCCAAAACACACCTCCAGGCTGTGTAAGGGCTATTTGACCAAGAAGGAGAGTGATGGAGTGCTGCATCAGATGACCTGGACTCCACAATCCCCTGACCTCAACCCAATTTGAGATGGTTTGGGATGAGTTGGACTGCAGAGTGAAGGTAAAGCAGCCAACAAGTGCTCAGCATATGTGGGAACTCCTTCAAGACTGTTGGAAAAGCATTCCAGGTGAAGCTGGTTGAGAGAATGCCAAGAGTGTGCAAAGCTGTCATCAAGGCAAAGGGTGGCTACACTTTTTTTGGTGAATACATGATTCCATATGTGTTATTTAATAGTTTGTCTTCAATATTATTGTACAATGTAAAAATAAAGAAAAACCCTTGAATGAGTAGGTGTGTCCAAACTTTTGACTGGTACTGGATGTAAATGGGGTTAGTAAAAGCACAGCAGCGCTATCTAATGCATCAATTTGTAATACATCTGTCTCCTCAAGCTGTTGATGTGCAGGCAGCAATACTCGACTCAGTAAAGAGGATCACACCGCTTCCACTCTCAGACTAGAAAAACCTGTTGGCTCGGCAGATAGCTAGGCATATCACTATCCTATCACCGAATGAAATGGAGTGCACTTAAAGCACTGTAACGTTTAGGTTTAGCAGGAGTCTGTTTGGCCAGGGACACTTTATATTAAAGCACTGTAACGTTTAGGCTTAGCAGGAGTCTGTTTGGCCAGGGACACTTTATATTAAAGCACTGTAACGTTTAGGTTTAGCAGGAGTCTGTTTGGCCAGGGACACTTTATATTAAAGTAGTGTAACGTTTAGGTTTAGCAGGAGTCTGTTTGGCCAGGGACACTTTATATTAAAGCACTGCAACGTTTAGGCTTAGCAGGAGTCTGTTTGGCCAGGGACACTTTATATTAAAGCACTGTAACGTTTAGGTTTAGCAGGAGTCTGTTTGGCCAGGGACACTTTATATTAAAGCACTGTAACGTTTAGGTTTAGCAGGAGTCTGTTTGGCCAGGGACACTTTATATTAAAGCACTGTAACGTTTAGCAGGAGTCTGTTTGGCCAGGGACACTTTATATTAAAGCACTGTAACGTTTAGGTTTAGCAGGAGTCTGTTTGGCCAGGGACACTTTATATTAAAGCACTGTAACGTTTAGCAGGAGTCTGTTTGGCCAGGGACACTTTATATTAAAGCACTGTAACGTTTAGGTTTAGCAGGAGTCTGTTTGGCCAGGGACACTTTAAATTAAACCACTGTAACGTTTGGCCAGGGACACTTTATATTAAAGCACTGTAACGTTTAGGTTTAGCAGGAGTCTGTTTGGCCAGGGACACTTTATATTAAAGCACTGTAACGTTTAGCAGGAGTCTGTTTGGCCAGGGACACTTTATATTAAAGCACTGTAACGTTTAGGTTTAGCAGGAGTCTGTTTGGCCAGGGACACTTTATATTAAAGCACTGTAATGTTTAGCAGGAGTCTGTTTGGCCAGGGACACTTTATATTAAAGCACTGTAACGTTTAGGTTTAGCAGGAGTCTGTTTGGCCAGGGACACTTTATATTAAAGCACTGTAACGTTTAGCAGGAGTCTGTTTGGCCAGGGACACTTTATATTAAAGCACTGTAACGTTTAGGCTTAGCAGCAGTCTGTTTGGCCAGGGACACTTTAAATTAAAGCACTGTAACGTTTAGCAGGAGTCTGTTTGGCCAGGGACACTTTATATTAAAGCACTGTAACGTTTAGGTTTAGCAGGAGTCTGTTTGGCCAGGGACACTTTATATTAAAGCACTGTAACGTTTAGGTTTAGCAGGAGTCTGTTTGGCCAGGGACACTTTATATTAAAGCACTGTAACGTTTAGCAGGAGTCTGTTTGGCCAGGGACACTTTATATTAAAGCACTGTAACGTTTAGGTTTAGCAGGAGTCTGTTTGGCCAGGGACACTTTAAATTAAACCACTGTAACGTTTGGCCAGGGACACTTTATATTAAAGCACTGTAACGTTTAGGTTTAGCAGGAGTCTGTTTGGCCAGGGACACTTTATATTAAAGCACTGTAACGTTTAGGTTTAGCAGGAGTCTGTTTGGCCAGGGACACTTTATATTAAAGCACTGTAACGTTTAGCAGGAGTCTGTTTGGCCAGGGACACTTTATATTAAAGCACTGTAACGTTTAGGTTTAGCAGGAGTCTGTTTGGCCAGGGACACTTTATATTAAAGCACTGTAATGTTTAGCAGGAGTCTGTTTGGCCAGGGACACTTTATATTAAAGCACTGTAACGTTTAGGTTTAGCAGGAGTCTGTTTGGCCAGGGACACTTTATATTAAAGCACTGTAACGTTTAGCAGGAGTCTGTTTGGCCAGGGACACTTTATATTAAAGCACTGTAACGTTTAGGTTTAGCAGGAGTCTGTTTGGCCAGGGACACTTTATATTAAAGCACTGTAACGTTTAGGCTTAGCAGCAGTCTGTTTGGCCAGGGACACTTTATATTAAAGCACTGTAACGTTTAGGTTTAGCAGGAGTCTGTTTGGCCAGGGACACTTTATATTAAAGCACTGTAACGTTTAGGTTTAGCAGGAGTCTGTTTGGCCAGGGACACTTTATATTAAAGCACTGTAACGTTTAGGCTTAGCAGGAGTCTGTTTGGCCAGGGACACTTTATATTAAAGCACTGTAACGTTTAGCAGGAGTCTGTTTGGCCAGGGACACTTTATATTAAAGCACTGTAACATTTAGGTTTAGCAGGAGTCTGTTTGGCCAGGGAGACTTTATATTAAAGCACTGTAACGTTTAGCAGGAGTCTGTTTGGCCAGGGACACTTTATATTAAAGCACTGTAACGTTTAGGTTTAGCAGGAGTCTGTTTGGCCAGGGACACTTTATATTAAAGCACTGTAACGTTTAGGTTTAGCAGGAGTCTGTTTGGCCAGGGACACTTTATATTAAAGCACTGTAACGTTTAGGTTTAGCAGGAGTCTGTTTGGCCAGGGACACTTTATATTAAAGTAGTGTAACGTTTAGGTTTAGCAGGAGTCTGTTTGGCCAGGGACACTTTAAATTAAACCACTGTAACGTTTGGCCAGGGACACTTTATATTAAAGCACTGTAACGTTTAGGTTTAGCAGGAGTCTGTTTGGCCAGGGACACTTTATATTAAAGCACTGTAACGTTTAGGTTTAGCAGGAGTCTGTTTGGCCAGGGACACTATATATTAAAGCACTGTAACGTTTAGCAGGAGTCTGTTTGGCCAGGGACACTTTATATTAAAGCAATGTAACGTTTAGGTTTAGCAGGAGTCTGTTTGGCCAGGGACACTTTATATTAAACCACTGTAACGTTTAGCAGGAGTCTGTTTGGCCAGGGACACTTTATATTAAAGCACTGTAACGTTTAGGTTTAGCAGGAGTCTGTTTGGCCAGGGACACTTTATATTAAACCACTGTAACGTTTAGCAGGAGTCTGTTTGGCCAGGGACACTTTATATTAAAGCACTGTAACGTTTAGGTTTAGCAGGAGTCTGTTTGGCCAGGGACACTTTATATTAAAGCACTGTAACGTTTAGCAGGAGTCTGTTTGGCCAGGGACACTTTATATTAAAGCACTGTAACGTTTAGGCTTAGCAGGAGTCTGTTTGGCCAGGGACACTTTATATTAAAGCACTGTAACATTTAGGTTTAGCAGGAGTCTGTTTGGCCAGGGACACTTTATATTAAAGCACTGTAACGTTTAGCAGGAGTCTGTTTGGCCAGGGACACTTTATATTAAAGCACTGTAACGTTTAGGTTTAGCAGGAGTCTGTTTGGCCAGGGACACTTTATATTAAAGCACTGTAACGTTTAGGTTTAGCAGGAGTCTGTTTGGCCAGGGACACTTTATATTAAAGCACTGTAATGTTTAGGTTTAGCAGGAGTCTGTTTGGCCAGGGACACTTTATATTAAAGCACTGTAACGTTTAGGTTTAGCAGGAGTCTGTTTGGCCAGGGACACTTTATATTAAAGCACTGTAACGTTTAGGTTTAGCAGGAGTCTGTTTGGCCAGGGACACTTTATATTAAAGCACTGTAACGTTTAGGTTTAGCAGGAGTCTGTTTGGCCAGGGACACTTTATATTAAAGCACTGTAACGTTTAGGTTTAACAGGAGTCTGTTTGGCCAGGGACACTTTATATTAAAGCACTGTAACATTTAGGTTTAGCAGGAGTCTGTTTGGCCAGGGACACTTTATATTAAAGCACTGTAACGTTTAGGCTTAGCAGGAGTCTGTTTGGCCAGGGACACTTTATATTAAAGCACTGTAACGTTTAGCAGGAGTCTGTTTGGCCAGGGACACTTTATATTAAAGCACTGTAACGTTTAGGCTTAGCAGCAGTCTGTTTGGCCAGGGACACTTTATATTAAAGCACTGTAACGTTTAGGTTTAGCAGGAGTCTGTTTGGCCAGGGACACTTTATATTAAAGCACTGTAACGTTTAGGTTTAGCAGGAGTCTGTTTGGCCAGGGACACTTTATATTAAAGCACTGTAACGTTTAGGTTTAGCAGGAGTCTGTTTGGCCAGGGACACTTTATATTAGTCGGTGATGTTGTCTTTAGATATAAAGTAATTTATCCATTAGATATGCTCTTAATCCCCGTTTTATACCTGCATGAAAAAAGCTGGTCAAATGATAAGGATCCAAACTAATACATAGGGTTGACTAGCACTAGAACGTTCACATTAAAATCCCCATGATTATCATATATAACTCACGATGACGCTGATATTGGTTTTAATACGCCAGTCAATTTTATTTTTCCAAGAGGAAATTCAGAATGCAGTGTGCTGGGCTCTATCGAGGCTACGTAGCTAGTTCCAAAGAAATAGAATTGGGCTTTCCACAATCTATTAATTCTATTTCTGACTAGTTTTAGAAAGCACAGCTTTATTACGAAAGCTATGTCGCTATAGCCTGGTAAATTTGTGAGAGAGGAATTCAGTCTGGTTTAACCAGGCTAATCTAGCTGGCTCCGTAGAAATTAGGCTGCTAATTGGGCTTTCCCTGATCTAGTCATTCTATTTCTATGAATGACTCGGTAGCTCCTAACCACCAAGGTCGTTTTCTACATGCAGTAGGCTAATTCTACACTGAGTCTACACAACATTATGAACACATTGTTGACACTCAAACCGGTGCGCCTGGCACCTACTACCATACCCTGTTCAAAGACACTTAAATCTTTTATCTTGGCCATCCACCCTCTGAATGACACACATACAAGATCCATGTCTCAACGCTTAAAAATCCTCCTTTATCCTGTCTCCTCCCCCACTGATTTGAAGTGGATTTAACAGGTGACATCAATAAGGGATCATATCTTCCACCTGGATTCACCTGGTCAGTCTGTCATGGTAAGAGCAGGTGTTATGGCAACAGTTTAGTGTTTTGCTCCACAACAGACTGTAGGGAACACCAGAGACTTCCCACTCTGCTAGCAACCATATGGGCCATACTAATTATGCTTTTCACCAACCATTCTCACTGATCCCACAAGGGATTTGTTTAAGTGCTGTTAGTTGTATAGCTGTAATGTCACCACCAGCACCGGGCTAGCTATTCACACACACACACACACACACACACACACACACACACACACACACACACACACACACACACACACACACACACACACTAACCACTAGCTGCTCTGCTCGTGGAAAACATAATGCTGCCAGAAGAGAAGACAGTCCAAGTCAACACAGTTATTGATTTGAGGGAAATGAAAGCGGAGCTTTAAGCAGTTGGTTGAATCTGATGCAGTTTGAGCTGGTGCCTTCCTCAGACCGCTGTTTATATGACATATTATTACATCGTTGATGTGTGAATCAATCGGTAACTAATCGCACGTCTTTTCACTAGTTAGCGACATCATGGCCGTTGTCTATTAGCTTACTCTGTGATTCTTCATATGAACCAGAATAGGGATATTTTGTTTTTATCCTTGTATAATTCTTATCATTGAAGCCTACACTGAGAAGCCATATTTTAAGATGTTCTTTAAATTAAAGAACCCTATTTAATTCCATCTGTTCTGTGGTGTGACCGAGGATAGCGTCCCAAATGGAACCCTATTCCCTATGTAGTGCACTACTTTTGACCAGGGCTCAGGTCGAAAGTAGTGCACTTTATAGCGAAATAATAGGCTTCCGTTTGGGGCACAACATGCGTTCGATCAAGGTTTTTAATTAGAAAAGCCGACATGACATCCATGATGCTTGCTGTTACCTCGGGGGCAGAGATCTCTAGTAAATGGTTTGAAGTGCTACGTGTGACTGAGCTTAAGTGCCTCTCTGTGTGGGACTGTCTCTGTGTGTTTCTAATGCTTCTTTAGTGGTGCGGAATCATTTACTAAGACTTAACGTGTCTGTCTGTGTCTGTCTGTCTGTGTCTGTCAGTGTCTGTCAGTGTCTGTCTGTCTGTGTCTGTGTCTGTCTGTGTCTGTCTGTGTCTGTCTGTGTCTGTCTGTGTCTGTCTGTGTGTCTGTCTGTGTCTGTCTGTGTGTCTGTCTGTGTGTCTGTCTGTCTGTGTCTGTGTCTGTCTGTGTGTCTGTCTGTGTGTCTGTGTCTGTGTGTCTGTGTCTGTCTGTCTGTGTCTGTCTGTGACTGTGTCTGTCTGTGTGTCTGTCTGTGTGTCTGTCTGTGTGTCTGTCTGTGTCTGTCTGTGTCTGTGTCTGTGTCTGTGTGTCTGTCTGTCTGTCTGTGTCTCTGTCTGTCTGTCTGTGTGTGTCTCTGTCACTCTGTCTGTGTGTGTCTCTGTCACTCTGTCTGTGTGTGTCTCTGTCTCTCTGTCTCTCTGTCTGTGTGTCTGTGTCTCTGTCTCTCTGTCTGTGTGTCTGTGTGTCTCTGTCTCTCTGTCTGTGTGTCTCTGTCTGCCTGTCTGTGTGCCTGTGTGCCTGACTGTCTGTCTGACTGTTTCTAATGCTTCTTTAGTGGTGCGTAATCATTTACGAAAGCTTAACCTGTCTGTGTGTCTGTGTGCCTGTCTGTCTGTGTGTGTGCGCATGCCTGCGTTTTATCTAACGCTTCTGAGTCATTCCATGTCATTTCAGCAAGCCATGACACCCACCATCTGATTGTTCTGAAATAGTTTCAGTTATTAGAAACAGATATAATTGGGTGGCAGGTAGCCTAGTGGTTAGAGCGTTGGGCCAGTAACCGAAAGGTTGCTGGATCGAATCCCCGAGCTGACAAGGTAAAAATCTGTCGTTCTGCCCCTGAACAAGGCAGTTAACCCACTGTTCCCCGGTAGGCTGTCATTGTAAATAAGAATTTGTTCTTAACTGAAGGTTAAATAATAAAAAATAAAAAAAAGATTAGCTTTCCTGCAACATTTATTTTGTTGAAATGTAATTTGATCTCTGAGAAATGAAGCCTATTAATTGCACCTAAATTGGCTTTAAAAAAAAAAAATGTTTAGGTTTCACATTATTCAATAAATATAGTACCCAACATCTGATTTGAACCAAACTTATTCCTACCGTTGAATAAAGCTCAAGGAATTAAATAAAATGATCAAAAGCCACCCACGGACACCCTCCACACCCCATGCCAATCCCACCCCAACAACCAGTGTCAGTTCTCTGTCTGACCAGTAGTATGGAGCTGCGCCTCGGGAGTATTGATGTGGTGGTATTAGTAGTAGGAAAAGCAGCATCTAGTGGGAAAAACCTGGTACTTTCACAATGATTTCTGGTAAATAATGCAAGTGACTTCGATGGCTAATTTCTCTGAACAAGGGGAAGAAAACATCACCAGAATCACAGAGAATACATTACATAGTATGGAGAAGCAATACTCCAAGCCACAGCTCCATACTACTAGTCAGACTGATGCTGTATACTGGTTGTTGGCTTGGTGTGGGGGGGTCCGGGGGTGGCTTTTTAATAATTGTATTGGATTCCTCATGTCTTACATTGTTAGGAAGAATTATGGTCCAAATTGGATGTTCGATACTATATTTATTGACAATTATATTAATCGAATACATTTAAAATGGCCAATTTCGTTGCAATCAATAAGTTTAATTTCTCAGAGATCTAAATATATTTCAACCAGATGTTAAAGGAATTCTAATCATATCAATTTCTAACTACAGAAACAATTTCAACACAATCCTCTTGTGCTTTTTGAGTTGGAACAATCCTTTTTAAACACTACACAATCAAAATGGGCACGTCTAGCTCTGCCAGTGCCTCGCTGCAAAACAAAGGAGGTTTGTTGTCGAAAAGAAAAGAGCCTCTTTGTGTTCTGGCTAACAGTTTTCTTGTAAGATTGAAATTTCTGTTTGCTGCGTGACTGTTAATCAGCAAGATCTGGCGTTTAATAAAGCACAGAGAGAGAGGGAGGGATGAAGAGAGAGGAGGAGGGAGTGAATGGCAGAGAGGAGAATCCTCTTCTCTCCTCCATTCAATCAACCCTTTATTCCTAAGTCCCTGTCTCTCTCTCCTCTCTCTACCTCTGCTCTCTCCTCTCTTTACCCTGTCTCTCTCTCCTCTCTCTACCTCTGCTCTCTCCCTCTCCTCTCTACCTCTGCTCTCTCCCTCTCCTCTCTCTACCTCTGCTCTCTCCCTCTCCTCTCTTTACCCTGTCTCTCTCTCCTCTCTCTACCTCTGCTCTCTCCTCTCTTTACCCTGTCTCTCTCTCCTCTCTCTACCTCTGCTCTCTCCTCTCTCTACCTCTCTCTCTCCTCTCTCTACCTCTGCTCTCTCTCTCTCCTCTCTCTACCTCTGCTCTCTCCCTCTCCTCTCTTTACCCTGTCTCTCTCTCCTCTCTCTACCTCTGCTCGCTCCCTCTCCTCTCTTTACCCTGTCTCTCTCCTCTCTTTACCCTGTCTCTCTCTCCTCTCTCTACCTCTGCTCTCTCCCTCTCCTCTCTTTACCCTGTCTCTCTACTCTCTCTTTCCTCTCCCCCCTCTCTCGGTTTCTCCCCCTCGCTCCAAAATGAAGCAGCAGAAACGCTAATTAACGGATGGGGAGAGGGAGGATGAGAACGGAGTCTGACTACAGCAACGTTGCTGGCTGCCCCCTCACCAGGCTACACCACACTGCTCTAAAGAAGACACTGTAGCTACGCTAGCCTGCTGATGCTGTAGCTACGCTAGCCCGCTGATGCTGTAGCTACGCTAGCCCGCTGATGCTGTAGCTACGCTAGCCCGCTGATGCTGTAGCTACGCTAGCCCGCTGATGCTGTAGCTACGCTAGTCCGCTGATGCTGTAGCTACGCTAGCCCGCTGATGCTGTAGCTACGCTAGCCCGCTGATGCTGTAGCTACGCTAGCCCGCTGATGCTGTAGCTACGCTAGCCCGCTGATGCTGTAGCTACGCTAGCCCGCTGTAGCTACGCTAGCCTGCTGATGCTGGTGCCTTTTCCTTTTTCCTTCCCCACCGCTGGCTTGCTTGCCTCAGCCTTTTTCTCAACCTCCTCCTCCCCTGCCTTCTGTCCCTTCCTCCTCTCCTGGCTTCTGTCCCTTCCTCCTCCTCCTCTCCTGGCTTCTGTCCCTTCCTCCTCCTCCTCTCCTGGCTTCTGTCCCTTCCTACTTCTCCTCCCCTGGCTTCTGTCCCTTCCTCCTCCTCCTCACCTGGCTTCTGTCCCTTCCTCCTCCTCCTCCCCTGGCTTCTGTCCCTTCCTCCTCCTCCTCACCTGGCTTCTGTCCCTTCCTCCTCCTCCTCACCTGGCTTCTGTCCCTTCCTCCTCCTCCTCACCTGGCTTTTGTCCCTTCCTCCTCCTCCTCCCCTGGCTTTTGTCCCTTCCTCCTCCTCCTCCCCTGGCTTCTGTCCCTTCCTCCTCCTCCTCCCCTGGCTTCTGTCCCTTCCTCCTCCTCCTCCCCTGGCTTCTGTCCCTTCCTCCTCCTCCTCCCCTGGCTTCTGTCCCTTCCTCCTCCTCCTCCCCTGGCTTCTGTCCCTTCCTCCTCCTCCTCCCCTGGCTTCTGTCCCTTCCTCCTCCTCCTCCCCTGGCTTCTGTCCCTTCCTCCTCCTCCTCTCCTGGCTTCTGTCCCTTCCTCCTCCTCCTCCCCTGGCTTCTGTCCCTTCCTCCTCCTCCTCCCCTGGCTTCTGTCCCTTCCTCCTCCTCCTCCCCTGGCTTCTGTCCCTTCCTCCTCCTCCTCCCCTGGCTTCTGTCCCTTCCTCCTCCTCCTCCCCTGGCTTCTGTCCCTTCCTCCTCCTCCTCCCCTGGCTTCTGTCCCTTCCTCCTCCTCCTCCCCTGGCTTCTGTCCCTTCCTCCTCCTCCTCCCCTGGCTTCTGTCCCTTCCTCCTCCTCCTCCCCTGGCTTCTGTCCCTTCCTCCTCCTCCTCTCCTGGCTTCTGTCCCTTCCTCCTCCTCCTCTCCTGGCTTCTGTCCCTTCCTCCTCCTCCTCTCCTGGCTTCTGTCCCTTCCTCCTCCTCCTCCTCCTCTCCTGGCTTCTGTCCCTTCCTCCTCCTCCTCCTCCTCTCCTGGCTTCTGTCCCTTCCTCCTCCTCCTCCTCCTCTCCTGGCTTCTGTCCCTTCCTCCTCCTCCTCCTCCTCTCCTGGCTTCTGTCCCTTCCTCCTCCTCCCCTCCTGGCTTCTGTCCCTTCCTCCTCCTCCCCTCCTGGCTTCTGTCCCTTCCTCCTCCTCCCCTCCTGGCTTCTGTCCCTTCCTCCTCCTCCCCTCCTGGCTTCTGTCCCTTCCTCCTCCTCCCCTCCTGGCTTCTGTCCCTTCCTCCTCCTCCCCTCCTGGCTTCTGTCCCTTCCTCCTCCTCCCCTCCTGGCTTCTGTCCCTTCCTCCTCCTCCCCTCCTGGCTTCTGTCCCTTCCTCCTCCTCCCCTCCTGGCTTCTGTCCCTTCCTCCTCCTCCCCTCCTGGCTTCTGTCCCTTCCTCCTCCTCCTCCCCTGGCTTCTGTCCCTTCCTCCTCCTCCTCCCCTGGCTTCTGTCCCTTCCTCCTCCTCCTCTCCTGGCTTCTGTCCCTTCCTCCTCCTCCTCTCCTGGCTTCTGTCCCTTCCTCCTCCTCCTCCTGGCTTCTGTCCCTTCCTATCTATTGCTGATGTAAAGTGTTTCATCCAGCCAGTGTGTGTGCATGCGTACAGCAACAGACAGAGATTGTTGCGGTTTTGTGGTGGTTCTATTTTGAGTGTCCATAGATTACCCGTCTATGACTGAAACCTTTGAGACGCTTGTGTGTGTGTGACCAGACTGACTCCTGATCTGATTGTCCTCTACTGCAACCAACCAGCTGATCTGTCTGTCCTCTACTGCATCCAACCAGCTGATCTGTCTGTCCTCTACTGCATCCAACCAGCTGATCTGTCTGTCCTCTACTGCAACCAACCAGCTGATCTGTCTGTCCTCTACTGCAACCAACCAGCTGATCTGTCTGTCCTCTACTGCAACCAACCAGCTGCTCCTTGTTGTGCTGTGAATGGCTGAGTTCCTCCAGAGATGGATAGAGTGAGGCGACAATGGAGGAAAGGAACAGTGGAGGTTGTGTCCTCCATCTATCTCTGTATTCTCCCATCATCTCCTCAGGTCCCCTGTCAAAAACTCTTGAGTGGAGACCGAGGCACTCAAACAAACCAGAAAGAGAATCAACTCACGAACTGCTGGCTGGAACTGGAGTTACCAAGCCTTCTGCTTTGCCAATATTATTTTCTATAAATGATGAATAAAATTGGCCCTAAAATGGAACCTTGTTGAACCCCTTTTTTGATGTCCAGGAAAGACTATATTTATGACCGTCCATGTTGGAAAAATAGGCTAGTTGCTGAACCAATTACAGGCTTTTTCCTTCACCAATGCGTTGTCTTCCGACAGATGGCGTCGTTTTAACCCGATGCGTTGCAATCAGTGCAGACGGGGTCGTCGCGCTATCTAACATTAGACACCTGTGACCTATGTACAAAATGTTATTTGGAATGAGGGGTGGTTCCATCTGATTATAGATGGTCCCACTCCAACCACCAGGAAGCTCTCAGCCCTCTCTCCACTGGGGACAAGTGGAGGCTGCTAATGGCTTGATGAATCATTCTGTTTGTAAGCGCTGTGTAGTATTAGACTGTAAAATAGTCTACTGTGTATGTAATATAAAGGCTAATACGTATATTCTTACCTATAATACTGTGAAAATCACTCTTCAAGGCAGATTTGTGTGTGTGTGTGTGGATTTACAACATTGACTAGTAATCCATCAGGCCCACTGGCTGTGCTGTATATTCTCATCATGGTTCTCACTGTGTCAGCTGTCAGAGCACAAACTACGTTATCACCCTGCTGTGTGTGTGTGTGTGTGTGTGTGTGTGGTTCCTCCTCTCAGCAAACAGAACTTGCAGTAGTACTGGAGTAGCAAGGTGAAGTGGCGTCTCTGTTTATCTCCCCTCACAGCAGCTCACTGAGCTGACCTTGTCTCCTAGCAACACAACGCTGTAATGGAAGACAAATAATTCCTCTAACGCCATGCCCAAACTGGATGCGCGCGTGGGTCCGCAAATTGATATTGTCCCCTTACACCAAACGCGATCATGACACGCAGGTTGAAATATCAAAACAAACTCTGAACCAATGATATTCAAATTGGGGACAGGTCGAAAAGCATTAAACATTTATGGAAATTTAGCTAGCTAGCTTGCAGTTGCTAGCTAATTTGTCCAATTTAACTAGTTTGCTATTTCTAGCTAATTTGTCCTGGGATTTAAACGTTGAGTTATTTGTATTTATTATGGATCCCCATTAGCTCTTCCTGGGACCAAGCAAAATTAAGGCAGTTTTATACAATTTTAAAAACATTACAATACATTCACAGATTTCACAACACACTGTGTGCCCTCAGGCCCCTACTCCACCACTACCACATGTCTACATTACAAAGTCCGTGTGTACGTGTGTGTATAGTGCATATGCTATCGTGTGTGTATAGTGCGTATGCTATCGTGTGTGTGTATAGTGCGTATGCTGTCGTGTGTGTGTGTGTGTGTGTGTGTGTGTGTGTGTGTGTGTGTGTCTGTGACTGTTTGTTGCTTCACAGTCCCCGCTGTTCCATAAAGTGTATCTGTTTTTTAAATCTAATTTTACTGCTTGCATCAATTACCTGATGTGGAATAGAGTTCCATGTAGTCATGGCTCTATGTAGTACTGTGCGCCTCCCATAGTCTGTTCTGGACTTGGGGACTGTGAAGAGACCACTAGTGTAGAGGTCGACCGATTAATCAGAATGGCCGATTTTAATTAGGGCAATTTCGAGTTTTCATAACAATCGGAAATCGGTATTTTTGGACGTCGATTTGGCCAATTTTTTTATTATTTTTTTTTACACCTTTATTTAACGAGGCAAGTCAGTTAAGAACACATTCTTATTTTCAATGACGGCCTAGGAACAGTGGGTTAACTGCCTTGTTCAGGAGCAGAACGACAGATTTTTACCTTGTCAGCTCGGGGATTCAATATTGCAACCTTACGGTTAACTAGTCCAACGCTCTAACCACCTGCTTTACATTGCACTCCACGAGGAGCCTGCCTGTTACGCGAATGCAGTAAGAAGCCAAGGTAAGTTGCTAGCTAGCATTAAACTTATCTTATAAAAAAACAATCAATCAATCATAATCACTAGTTAACTACACATGGTTGATGATATTACTAGTTTATCTAGCCTGTCCTGCGTTGCATATAATCGATGCGGTGCGCATTCGCAAAAAAGGACTGTCGTTGCTCCAACGTGTACCTAACCATAAACATCAATGCCTTTCTTAAAATCAATACAGAAGTATATACTTTTAAACCTGCATATTTAGTTAATATTGCCTGCTAACATGAATTTCTTTTAACTAGGGAAAATGTGTCACCCTTCTTGCAACAGAGTCAGGGTATATGCAGCAGTTTGGGCCGCCTGGCTCGTTGCGAACTGTGAAGACTTTCTTCCTTCTTCCTTTTTTTTTTTAAAATAGTCAAATCGGTGTCCAAAAATACCGATTACCGATTGTTATGAAAACTTGAAATCGGCCCTAATTAATCGGTCGACCTCTAACGCAGAGTCAGGGTAGATGCAACAGTTTTGGCCGCCTGGCTCGTTGCGAACTAATTTTCCAGAATTTTACGTAATTATGACATAACATTGAAGGTTGTGCAATGTAACAGGAATATTTAGACTTAGGGATGCCACCCGTTAGAACGTACAGAACGGTTCCGTATTTCACTGAAAGAATAAACGTTTTGTTTTTTAGATGATAGTTTCCGGATTCTACCATATTATTGACCTAAGGCTTGTATTTCTGTGTGTTTATTATATTATCATTAAGTCTATGATTTGATAGAGCAGTCTGACTGAGCAGTGGTAGGCACCAGCAGGCTCGTAAGCATTCATTCAAACAGCACTTTCGTGCATTTTGCCAGCAGCCCTTCGCTGTGCTTCAAGCTGATTATGACTTCAAGCCGGGTGGGTATAATTTGTGGAACGTTCCAACAGGAATCTATTTCAAAAACTTCGTAAATAACAAAGTTGCCAAAAAACAACACATACAAAGTTGTATAGCGGCAGAATAAGATACCGGGTAGGGAGTGGTCTATTTGACTTTGGAAGCGGCTTATGGTAGAGATGAACATTCAATTCTGTGGTGGACATTCCTGTTAGTCAGCATGTCAATTGCACACTCCCTCAAAACATCTGTGGCATTGTGTTGTGTGACAAAACTGCACATTTTAGAGTGGCCAGCACAAGGTGCACCTGTGTAATGATCATGGTGTTCAGCTTCTTGATATGCCACTTCCTGTCAGGTGGATGGATTATTTTGGCAAAGGAGAAATGCTCACTAACAGGGATGTAAACAAATGTGTGCAAAACATTTGAGAGAAATAAGCTTTTTGTGCATATGGAACATTTCTGGGATCTTTTATTTCAGCTCATGAAAACATGGGAACAACACTTTACATGTTGCGTTTATAAATTGTATGATTTATGAATGGCAAAGGTATATGAGATGGACTTAATTCAGTCAGTTCCACACCTTTTATAAACTAGTCAAGCTTGCTGTTCCTTAATCAAAGCACAGCCTATGTGCCATCACTCTGTAGCTGCATATAAAACACGCCAGGGTCCGTAAACCTTTTTCTCACTGGCCCGGTCTGGGGAAGTTGTCCAAAAATCTACTGACCCGAACAGAATTGTTTGTCATGTTTATTAAACAAGAGAAGTATTAGAAGTAATGTGAAATTGAGCAATATAGTATTTTTAACCAAAATATTAGACGAGACAATGTTCAGCTGCCATTTTAAGCGCGGGAGGTTGCCGTGGTAATGGGGCCACGTCTTGTCACGGGTGTCTGGGATTTTGGATCTGACTAGTAGCTGAAGGCGTGTCTTCCAGTGTTGCCAATTTAGCGACTTTCTTGCTATGTGTAGCGAGTTTTCAGACCCCTCCAGTGACTTTTTTTTTATTGGTTAGAGGTTAGCGACATTCAGCTACTTTTCAGGCTGCTTTTGGAATTTTGCCACGGTTAGTTTCTATGGTTTTGGTGTCATTTAGTGACTTTTCTAACTGAATTCTGCCCCACAGAAGAGTGGGAGAAGCTGTCTGTTCAACAGAAGTCACAGAAGAGTGGGAGAAGCTGTCTGTTCAACAGAAGTCACAGAAGAGTGGGAGAAGCTGTCTGTTCAACAGAAGTCACAGGAACAGTGCACATGCAGGCAGAGAAGCACAAGGTGCTGCACCAAGGCAAATTGGTGCTGTGACGTCATCTAGCAACTTCTAGCGACAAATCAAATTAAATCAAACTTTATTTGTCACATGCGCCGAATACAACAAGTGTAGACTTTACCGTGAAATGTTTATTTACAAGCCCTTAACCAACAGTGCAGTTCAAGAAGATAATATTTACCAAGTAGACTAAAATAAAAAGTAACACAATAAGAATAACAATAACGAGGCTATACACAGGGGGTACCGAGTCAGTGTGCAGGGGTACAGGCTAGTTGAGGTCATCTGTACATGTAGGTGGGGGCGTAGTGACTATGCATAGGTAACAAACAGCGAGTAGCAGCAGTGGAGGAGCCAATAGCGATTCTCACTGAAATAGTTGGCAACACTAGTTTCTTTGCTGTCAGTTAAAGCAGCAGACTCAAACTAACGTTGAAAAACAACCGAGCTTGTGAACAAAACAATGTAAATAGCCAAGAAACACGAGGACAAAGTCACACTTTGTACATTTTTTAGTGAATTAGACTAACTTTCATGCACCACCGCCAAAAATGAATCTATCAGCACTTAAAGGTAAGCTGGATACATTACATTTTTAACAATGCTTTTTTCTAGAACATTGCATCCGCCATGGAGCCCAGTTTCATAATATGACCATATTTCCCAGCTGCTTGCCGTCGTTTGGAAGTAATCACGAAAAAACATGCCTTATTTTAGGGCATTTTTCACCCTGCCAGCTCCTATTCTGTTGAGCACCGTGGCACCAATTCGCCTTCCGAACATTCAAATTTTTCAACGTCACAATGCCTGCTTTGCTATTGTTGGCAATGAGACCTGCTCACGTTGTTGGTAGTTAAAATGTAAACAACAACAAAAAATGACTCATGGAACTCTGAGGTCATCCCATTGTTTCCCATATAGGAAACGTCTGTCTATTTCGCCAAATATTTTGCAATGTGGATTTTTTTCAAGTCGGAAGACATTTTAATCATGAGAATCTCCTCTTTCTAATTATGTAAGTCTGGGCAGCGTCCTCGGTTGTCATCAAACGATAGCCCCAAAATACTTTTTGCCTTTTGAGTGGCATTCCTGCCTTTTGAGAGGCATTCCGGTCTATTTCGACCAAATATCTCACTGTGTATATTTAGATTTTTTTCCAAGTCGGGCACCATTTTAATCAGGAGAATCTCCACTTTTGTAATTATGTAAGTCTGGGCATCGATCACTAGACCAGAAATAGTCCAAAGTTTTCATTTTTTCCCTATGCAGAAATAAGCACAGTTGACACCATCGAGATGCGGGTGTTTACTTTCAACACTCGTTTTTTTCAAATTTCGTCCGACGAACAGATTGTAGTGGTAAAATAAAAAGGGATACATGTTTTTTTGTGCCATTTAGGCGAAATGGAATTCTAAGCATCACTCCAGTCAAAACAGGCTCTGCGAGCGTTTGATTCCGTTCATTTGCTATGGGCTCGCGCTAGTGTTCCAGCTTAGCCAACGTTCTTTTGCTGTTTTTCAGCCTTAGGTGATTTTTGACTCGTTCTATTGTCCAGCCTATTAAAGGGATACTCGGGGATTTTGGCAATGAGGCCCTTTATCTACTTCCCCAGAAACAGATTAACTCATGGATACCATTTTTTTCCCTCTGCGTGTAGTTTGAAGAAGGTTGCTAATGTTAGCGCAATGGCTGCATCTATAGTGTAGATTTTCAGTCATTACGCTGTTAGTTAGCATTGGCACGCGGAACTACCTCTTACTTCCTTTTATACTGGACGCAGAGACATAAAAATGGTATCCACAAGTTTCTGACTCTGAGGAAGTAGAGTTGACAAAATCCTGAAGTATTCCTTTAACTTCTACATAGCTCACCTGTGAGGCAGTGATGCAGTACCAGGTGGGACAGAGGAGTCCCGATTTTTCTTTTGTACGATACTACGAAACAAATCATACTCGCATTTGGCTGTTCATTTTATGCCCTGGTTGTCTTTGTCTCCTCTCTAGCTGTCTGGTGCTGGGTTACATTTCAAAAGCTTGTCCACCTTGTAGTTTCTGCTGTCTCAGAGATTAACACGATGAAAGAGTTTGTGTGTGTGTGTGTTTGACCTTCTCCTGTGAGGAGAGACTGAGGGAGGATGAGAGACTGTCGGCAGGGAGGGAGAGAGGAGGGGACAGAGGGGGACGGGGGTCTTTGTGCAGTAGGAAACGACAGGCGTTTTAATTGTGTGTGACACATGAAATGAGAAATAATAATGTGTGAACAGTCAGAGGGGGCCCAAGAGACCAGATGAGATGAGAATCTCCCTCCTCGTCATTTTAAACAGTTAGCAGTAAGATCCATTACTATCTCAGAGATTTTATATGAAACCAGGACACAAAAAAAAAAGACTATGATCTGTGGGATTTTCATAAAATTTCGAATGGTCCTTTGTAGGGCCTAAAATGTTACATTGTCAAAGGGTTATGGGTGCATATGCGAGTTGTGGTATATAGCTAATTATAAACTGTGTGGTTCCAGCCCTGAATGCTGATTGGCTGACAGCCGTGGTATATCAGACCATATACCACATGTATGACAAAACATTTATTTTTACTGCTCTAATTACATTTGTATTACCAGTTTATAATAGCAATAAGGCACCTAGGGGGTTTGTGGTATATGGACGATATACCACGGCTAAGGGCTGTATCCAGGCACTCTGCGATGCGTCGTGCTTAAGAATAGCCCTTAGCCGTGGTATATTGGCCATATACCACACCCCCTTGAGCCTTATTGCTTAAATAAATGCTGCAGTAGCTGTATGTCTGCTGTTTTGTTTCCTAACTTTATATCCCACCTTGTGCATCAACACAGCCTGGCTGGGGCTCTGTGGTGAAAAGATTTGTTTTAAGTAGCATTGAGCACAGGCATAAAAGTTGGTCTAACTACTAACGTGAGTCTTTATCCTCGGGTTTCTTGGATATTTACATTTTTTTTGTCCTCAAGTTAGGTTTTATAATGTTTGAGTTTCCTTCCGCTGCTAGTGAAGAGAAACGTCCTTGGCCTCCACTAGTCAGATTCGTTACCACAGTAACCTTAAAGGGGCAGCTGACATTTTGTCTCATCTGTGATATTTTGGTTAAAAGACTCTTAAATTAAATTGAGCAATATACCACGTTACTTCCTACGAGTAATTACATTCCTTGTTTTAGAAACATTACTAAGCATGATCATCAGATTTGTATTTTTTTATGTAATTAATGCAACAAAAAAATATTTTGGCTGGTAAAATTTTTTAGATTTTTTGTATTTTTTTTTATATCTACCTGCCACAGTGGCTGGTAGACAAATCAATTAGTTTTAGGCCCAGGTCCTTTGGAGGAAGGAGTGTTGACATATATTAGACATTTGAATCAAAAAAATACTATACAGGCATATCAAAGATCCAGAGTGAGATCTCTGCTAGTGTTAATGTTAGGATGTTAGGACCCATTTTATACAGAGACATTGGAACAGTAGGCAATGTAACCAATCAAAGCCCTCCTTTTACTTGTATCATTGCACATCCTGCAAATCACCAGCACAGGGCGACCATTTTGAATCCATTTTCACATTCACTATATTGGTAATGCTGACAAATTGGTAATGCTGACAAACTCTAATCCCACTCTGGAACTTTGCTATGCCCGTACAGTATATTATGTTCAACAATATATTGAAAAATGTGCCATGTAATAAATATTTATTTTTCAATATTCATGTTTATATTTTTCAATATTCATAAATTCATGAGGGAAAAAAAAGTTATTGAAATCAAAATACTACTCATATTAGAGGAAATGCTAAGCTCCAAATAACAAATTCTTTGTTATACCTACCAAGTCCTAATGAAGGCCTGGGTAAGGCCAAAATCTCATAAATATGCCAACTTTGATTCATTATTTGTCAATTATGCTTTTAGATACAAATGTCAACCAATCCTTCCTCCAAAGGACCATTTTATGGATGAAATGTTGTGAAAATCCCCCTAATGGTCTTTTTCTGTCTGGGTTTCATGTGGGATCACTCATCGGTGTCTTTTATATTACCCAAAAAGCACTCTGTGAGATAAAATACTATTCCGACCCCTTGCTCGATCTAATATTTTATATATTTCTTAATTCCATTCTTTTACTTTTAGATTTGTGTGTATTGTTGTGAATTGTTAGATACTACTACACTGTTGGAACTAGGAACACAATAATTTTGCTACACCCGCAATAACATCTGCTAAATATGTGTATGGATTTGATTTGACAATAGTCCTACTATATGTCTAGTACCGGATGAGGAGGTGAGATCTACCTACAGGAGTAGCAGTCATCACTATTGTGGATGTCTTTCTGGTCTTCTCACCCATATAAAGGAGTGGTATGGTGATGCATACTATCAATAGCATTATATGAAAATGTATATTTTCCTTACCGTCAAGGCAGGGCAGGCCTATTACTGGCAGAGAAATAGCTTGCCTACCCGAACATTACTTTTGGTCATGTAGTGTATCTACTAAAGTATGTGGACACCGGCTCGTTGAACATCTCATTCCAAAATCATGGGCATTAATATGGAGTTGGTCCCCCCCCCCTTTGCTGCTATAACAGCCTCTATTCTTCTGGGAAGGCTTTCCACTAGATGTTGGAACATTGCTGCAGGGACTTGCTTCCATTCAGCCACAAGAGCATTAGTGAGGTCGGGCACTGATGTTGGGCGATTATGCCTGGCTCACAGACTGCATTCCAATTCATCCCAAAGGTGTTCGATGTGGTTGAGGTCAGGGCTGTGTGCAGGCCAGTCAAGTTCTTCCACAACGATCTCGACAAACCATTTCTTTATGGACCTCATTTTGTGCATGGGGGCCACACAGTTGGAAGCACAGAATCGTCTAGAATGTCATTGTATGCTGTAGCGTTAAGATTTCCCTTCACTGGAACAAAGGGGCCTAGTACGAACCCTGAAAAACAGCCCCAGACAATTATTCCTCCTCCACCAAACGTTACAGTTGGCACTATGCATTTGGGCAGGTAACGTTCTCCTGGCATCCGCCAAATCCAGATTCCTCTATTGGACTGCCAGATGGTAAAGCGTGATTCATCACTCCAGAGAACGTGTTTCCACTGTTCCAGAGTCAGTTTGGAACTCGGTAGTGAATTCAACAGAGGACAGGCGGTTTTCATAGGCTGCCGCTTCAGGACCCTTTTTTTTATTTAACATTTTTGATTCAACTAGGAAAGTCAGTTAAGAACAAATTAGCCTAACGAATCTAAGCAAACTATTGAGCCACAGCATAGCTGAGACATGGCTAATAGGGATGAGGCTTGTGTCTTTCCGTTGTTCTCCATATAACGCTAAAGGACCTGCTAGTGGGCGTTAGATGCAGTGCCTGCAGTGAGATTCTCTATATCTGAAGCACTCACTAACGTTTCCTCAACCTGTGTTCTCCCTCTCTTCACCTCCCATCTATTCCCTGTCATCTGGAGCTGTTAGTTGAATAGATTGAGGCTATTTGAGAGACTCCTCTAGGATTTGTGTGTGTGTGTGTGTTTCAGCAGCTCTCTGCAGCACCACCTGATTTGACTTGGTAATGGAGCATTGATGGATCTGGAGGGAAATCCACCCAAGGAGCACAAAGTACCGACCACGTAACACACACACACACACACACACACACACACACACACACACACACACACCAGGCAGGAAGTAGTGCCCTGTTAAATCCGCTGAGAGGTCGCTTCAATAGAGATGATAAAAAAGAGAGTGAAGAACGGAGGAGGGGAGAAGGAGGGAGAGAGCTGTCATGTGTTGATGCCTGCAGCTAGCCGGCCACCTCGTCTGTTATTCAACCACAGGTGTGTCTGTCTGACTCTCTCTCTCTCTATCTGGGTGAAATACACTTTAGTGTAGGAGTTGGCGTCCAAACCGCTGATTTATTTGTACACTAGCGAGAGCTGCTGTCCCTGAGCGGAGTCACCGGTACATTTATCCTCTCCGACACCAGACTGTTTACGTCTTTTAGTAGCTCACATTTGTTCAACAGAGAGAGATAAATATTGGATTCAGTTTGAGAACATAATAGCTAGCCAAGAGCAGTAGAAAACAATTGAATGTTCTGAGTTTATTTTCCAAGTGCCGTCAATAATTCATCACCATTGTATATCTACACACACACACACACACACACACACACACACACACACACAGGTACGACCCTTAAATATAAACAATTGATTGTTAAGATGAAACGGTATCCTAATCGTTCCACATCACACATACTGATGGTTTCTACTGCGTTAAGTAGAGAAATAGGTTATGATAACTAAACCTGTGTATCCTAACACAAGAAGTGGAAGCCTGCACCAAACACAACATCCCACCCCAGACTGAGACAGACAGCCGGGCCATCTAGTGTTAACATCACTCTGGATGACTACTGCCCGCTGCTTGGTATTGCTCTGCTGCAGTTAATATTAATGGGCTTTAAACCAGCACATTCTGCTCCGGCAGCGCGCTCACGTGCGCTGTTACTCAGTAGGAAGAGAAATAAAGCCAGTGGTAGATAAGGCTCAAGACAGGATATGGCCGGACTGTGATGTCTGAAACGAGACAGGATATGGCCGGACGGTGATGTCTGAAACGAGACAGGATATGGCCGGACGGTGATGTCTGTAACGAGACAGGATATGGCCGGACGGTGATGTCTGTAACGAGACAGGATATGGCCGGACTGTGATGACTGAAACATGACAGGATATGGCAGGACTGTGATGTCTGAAACGAGACAGGATATGGCCGGACGGTGATGTCTGAATCATGACAGGATATGACCGGACGGTGATGTCTGAAACATGACAGGATATGGCCGGACTGTGATGTCTGAAACATGGCAGGACTGTGATGTCTGAAACATGGCAGGACTGTGATGTCTGAAACATGACAGGATATGGCAGGACTGTGACGTCTGAAACATGACAGGATATGGCAGGACTGTGACGTCTGAAACATGACAGGATATGGCAGGACTGTGACGTCTGAAACGAGACGGGATATGGCCGGACGGTGATGTCTGAAACGAGACTGGATATGGCCGGACTGTGATGTCGGAAACGAGACGGGATATGGCCGGACTGTGATGTCTGAAACATGACAGGATATGGCAGGACTGAGATGTCTGAAACATGACAGGATATGGCCGGACTGAGATGTCTGAAACATGACAGGATATGGCCGGACTGAGATGTCTGAAACATGACAAGATATGGCAGGACTGTGATGTCTGAAACGAGACGGGATATGGCCGGACGGTGATGTCTGAAACGAGACGGGATATGGCCGGACGGTGATGTCTGAAACGAGACGGGATATGGCCGGACTGTGATGTCTGAAACGTGACGGGATATGGCCGGACTGTGATGTCTGAAACGTGACGGGATATGGCCGGACTGTGACGTCTGAAACGAGACAGGATATGGCCGGACTGTGACGTCTGAAACGAGACAGGATATGGCCGGACTGTGATGTCTGAAACGAGACAGCATATGGCCGGACTGTGATGTCTGAAACGAGACAGGATATGGCCGGACGGTGATGTCTGAAACGAGACAGGATATGGCCGGACGGTGATGTCTGAAACGAGACAGGATATGGCCGGACGGTGATGTCTGAAACGAGACAGGATATGAAACAGGATAAGACAGGATATGACGTTTAAGCACACAGTGCCTTCTTCATTGACTACCAGCTCCAGCTATGCATTAACTAGTTAGATGCATTCAAAACAGTTCATTATGGCATATTACGCTAAACTGTCTGTTATGATTATCCCCGAACATTACATCCGTTAACACTTTCATTTCTGGTAGGGAGGGCTGAGGTGGGAGGGCTGAGCCTGCATGCTGCAGTGGACTCCCTGGAGAAACCCATGAAACAGCAGAGATATCAAACCATGAGTAATTTACAATACACACACTCGTTTTCCCCGGGCGCGGCAGTTGCCTCTTGCATCTTTAATGATGGATTATTACATTTCATAAATGGCTTTGTAGAAATTTTAATATTTGATCCTTCCCACATTGCATCAAAAGCAGGAGAATAAAGAAGCAGGGAATGTGTTTTGTCTCCTGGCTGGAGAGGGAGCCCGTTTTGTCTCCTGGCTGGAGAGGGAGCCCGTTTTGTCTCCTGGCTGGAGAGGGAGCCCGTTTTGTCTCCTGGCTGGAGAGGGAGCCCGTTTTGTCTCCTGGCTGGAGAGGGAGCCCGTTTTGTCTCCTGGCTGGAGAGGGAGCCCGTTTTGTCTCCTGGCTGGAGAGGGAGCCCGTTTTGTCTCCTGGCTGGAGAGGGAGCCCGTTTTGTCTCCTTGCTGGAGAGTGATTGTCCATACTCACAAAAAGCTTATTTCTCTCAAATTTGTTTACATCCCTGTTAGTGAGCATTTCTCCTTTACCAAGATAATCCATCCACCTGACAGGTGTGGCATATCAAGAAGCTGATTTAAACAGCATGATCATTACACAGGTGCACCTTGTGCTGGGGACAAATAAAAGGCCATAAGCCGCCTCCAACGTCCCTCCTTACTAGCTCTGACCCCTCCCCACATCCCACATTACTAGCTCTGACCCCTCCCCACATCCCCCATTACTAGCTCTGACCCCTCCCTTACTCGCTCTGACCCCTCCCCACATCTCCCCTTACTCGCTCTGACCCCTCCCCACATCCCCCCCTTACTAGCTCTGACCCCTCCCCACATCCCCCCCTTACTAGCTCTGACCCCCCCCCACATCCCACATTACTAGCTCTGACCCCCCCCCCCACATCCCACATTACTAGCTCTGACCCCTCCCCACATCCCCCCCTTACTAGCTCTGACCCCCCCCACATCCCCCCTTACTAGCTCTGACCCCCCCACATCCCCCCTTACTAGCTCTGACCCCCCCCACATCCCTCCTTACTAGCTCTGACCCCTCCCCACATCCCTCCCTTACTAGCTCTGACCCCTCCCCACATCCCCCCCTTACTAGCTCTGACCCCTCCCCACATCCCCCCCTTACTAGCTCTGACCCTCCCCACATCCCCCCCTTACTAGCTCTGACCCCTCCCCACATCCCCCCCCTTACTAGCTCTGACCCCTCCCCACATCCCCCCTTACTAGCTCTGACCCCCCCCCCCCCCACATCCCCCTTACTAGCTCTGACCCCTCCCCACATCCCCCCCTTACTAGCTCTGACCCCTCCCCACATCCCCCCCTTACTAGCTCTGACCCCTCCCCACATCCCCCCCCTTACTAGCTCTGACCCCTCCCCACATCCCCCCCTTACTAGCTCTGACCCCTCCCCACATCCCCCCTTACTAGCTCTGACCCCTCCCCACATCCCCCCTTACTAGCTCTGACCCCTCCCCACATCCCCCCTTACTAGCTCTGACCCCTCCCCACATCCCCCCCTTACTAGCTCTGACCCCTCCCCACATCCCCCCCTTACTAGCTCTGACCCCTCCCCACATCCCCCCCTTACTAGCTCTGACCCCTCCCCACATCCCCCTTCCTAGCTCTGACCCCTCCCCAAATCCCCCCTTACTATCTCTGACCCCTCCCCACATTACTAGCTCTGACCCCTCCCCACATCCCCCTTACTATCTCTGACCCCTCCCCACATCCCCCTTACTATCTCTGACCCCTCCCCACATCCCCCCTTACTAGCTCTGACCCCTCCCCACATCCCTCCCTTACTAGCTCTGACCCCTCCCCACATCCCCCCCTTACTAGCTCTGACCCCTCCCCACATCCCCCCCTTACTAGCTCTGACCCCTCCCCACATCCCCCCCTTACTAACTCTGACCCCTCCCCACATCCCCCCCCTTACTAGCTCTGACCCCTCCCCACATCCCCCCCCTTACTAGCTCTGACCCCTCCCCACATCCCCCCCCTTACTAGCTCTGACCCCTCCCCACATCCCCCTTACTAGCTCTGACCCCTCCCCACATCCCCCCCTTACTAGCTCTGACCCCTCCCCACATCCCCCCCCTTACTAGCTCTGACCCCTCCCCACAACCCCCCCCCCTTACTAGCTCTGACCCCTCCCCACATCCCCCCCTTACTAGCTCTGACCCCTCCCCACATCCCCCCTTACTAGCTCTGACCCCTCCCCACATCCCCCCTTACTAGCTCTGACCCCTCCCCACATCCCCCCTTACTAGCTCTGACCCCTCCCCACATCCCCCCCTTACTAGCTCTGACCCCTCCCCACATCCCCCCTTACTAGCTCTGACCCCTCCCCAAATCCCCCCTTACTATCTCTGACCCCTCCCCACATTACTAGCTCTGACCCCTCCCCACATCCCCCCTTACTATCTCTGACCCCTCCCCACATCCCCCTTACTAGCTCTGACCCCTCCCCACATCCCCCCTTACTAGCTCTGACCCCTCCCCACATCCCTCCCTTACTAGCTCTGACCCCTCCCCACATCCCCCCCTTACTAGCTCTGACCCCTCCCCACATCCCCCCCTTACTAGCTCTGACCCCTCCCCACATCCCCCCCCCCCCCCTTACTAGCTCTGACCCCTCCCCACATCCCCCCCCCCTTACTAGCTCTGACCCCTCCCCACATCCCCCTTACTAGCTCTGACCCCCCCCACATCCCCCTTACTAGCTCTGACCCCTCCCCACATCCCCCCCTTACTAGCTCTGACCCCTCCCCACATCCCCCCCTTACTAGTTCTGACCCCTCCCCACATCTCCCCCCCTTACTAGCTCTGACCCCTCCCCACATCCCCCCCTTACTAGCTCTGACCCCTCCCCACATCCCCCCTTAATAGCTCTGACCCCTCCCCACATCCCCCCTTACTAGCTCTGACCCCTCCCCACATCCCCCCTTACTAGCTCTGACCCCTCCCCACATCCCCCCCTTACTAGCTCTGACCCCTCCCCACATCCCCCCTTACTAGCTCTGACCCCTCCCCAAATCCCCCTTACTATCTCTGACCCCTCCCCACATTACTAGCTCTGACCCCTCCCCACATCCCCCCCTTACTAGCTCTGACCCCTCCCCACATCCCCCCCCTTACTAGTTCTGACCCCTCCCCACATCTCCCCCCCTTACTAGCTCTGACCCCTCCCCACATCCCCCCCCTTACTAGCTCTGACCCCTCCCCACATCCCCCCTTAATAGCTCTGACCCCTCCCCACATCCCCCCTTACTAGCTCTGACCCCTCCCCACATCCCCCCTTACTAGCTCTGACCCCTCCCCACATCCCCCCCTTACTAGCTCTGACCCCTCCCCACATCCCCCCTTACTAGCTCTGACCCCTCCCCAAATCCCCCTTACTATCTCTGACCCCTCCCCACATTACTAGCTCTGACCCCTCCCCACATCCCCCCTTACTATCTCTGACCCCTCCCCACATCCCCCCTTACTAGCTCTGACCCCTCCCCACATCCCCCTTACTATCTCTGACCCCTCCCCACATCCCCCCCTTACTAGCTCTGACCCCTCCCCACATCCCCCCCATACTAGCTCTGACCCCTCCCCACATCCCCCATTACTAGCTCTGACCCCTCCCCACATCCCCCCTTACTAGCTCTGACCCCTCCCATTAATAGCTCTGACCCCTCCCCACATCCCCCTTACTAGCTCTGACCCCTCCCCACATCCCCCCCTTACTAGCTCTGACCCCTCCCCACATCCCCCTTACTAGCTCTGACCCCTCCCCACATCCCCCCCTTACTAGCTCTGACCCCTCCCCACATCCCCCCCTTACTAGCTCTGACCCCTCCCCACATCCCCCATTACTAGCTCTGACCCCTCCCCACATCCCCCCTTACTAGCTCTGACCCCTCCCCACATCCCCCCTTACTAGCTCTGACCCCTCCCCACATCCCCCCCTTACTAGCTCTGACCCCTCCCCACATCCCCCCTTACTAGCTCTGACACATCCCCCCTTACTAGCTCTGACCCCTCCCCACATCCCCCCTTACTAGCTCTGACCCCTCCCATTACTAGCTCTGACCCCTCCCCACATCCCCCTTACTAGCTCTGACCCCTCCCCACATCCCCCCCTTACCAGCTCTGACCCCTCCCCACATCCCCCCTTACTAGCTCTGACCCCTCCCCACATCCCCCCTTACTAGCTCTGACCCCTCACCACATCCCCCCTTACTAGCTCTGACACATCCCCCCTTACTAGCTCTGACCCCTCCCCACATCCCCCCTTACTAGCTCTGACCCCTCCCATTACTAGCTCTGACCCCTCCCCACATCCCCCCCTTACCAGCTCTGACCCCTCCCCACATCCCCCCTTACTAGCTCTGACCCCTCCCCACATCCCCCTTACTAGCTCTGACCCCTCCCCACATCCCCCCCTTACTAGCTCTGACCCCTCCCCACATCCCCCCTTACTAGCTCTGACCCCTCCCCACATCCCCCCTTACTAGCTCTGACCCCTCCCCACATCCCCCCTTACTAGCTCTGACCCTTCCCATTACTAGCTCTGACCCCTCCCCACATCCCCCCTTACTAGCTCTGACCCCTCCCCACATCCCCCCCTTACTAGCTCTGACCCCTCCCCACATCCCCCCCTTACTAGCTCTGACCCCTCCCCACATCCCCCCCTTACTAGCTCTGACCCCTCCCCACATCCCCCCTTACTAGCTCTGACCCCTCCCCACATCCCCCCTTACTAGCTCTGACCCCTCCCCACATCCCACCTTACTAGCTCTGACCCCTCCCCACATCCCACATTACTAGCTCTGACCCCCCCCACATCCACATTACCAGCTCTGACCCCTCCCCACATCCCCCCTTACTAGCTCTGACCCCTCCCATTACTAGCTCTGACCCCTCCCATTACCAGCTCTGACCCCTCCCCACATCCCCCCTTACTAGCTCTGACCCCTCCCATTACCAGCTCTGACCCCTCCCCACATCCCCCCCTTACTAGCTCTGACCCCTCCCCACATCCCCCCTTACTAGCTCTGACCCCACCCATTACTAGCTCTGACCCCTCCCCACATCCCCCCCTTACTAGCTCTGACCCCCCCACACCCATTGTCTTTAACATGGGTTTGATCCTGTCTTCAGTATTTTCTTAAATTGTGTGATGACTTTAGAGGATAAAAAAACAAAAATTTTCTCTAATGTAATGTAGTAGTGCAGAGGGTAGATATTCAGTATTTTTTCTTAGAGAATTTTAACACTTAGCCTACTGCATTAGATCATATTAAGCGATACATTTATACATTAATTTATACAACTTTGACCAACGACCAAATCATTCACAAGATAAGTCAAGAACTACAGGGGACACTGGGCTGAAGGGAGTTTTCTTTAAGCAAAAATTCATCCTAATTCAGTTTAGAAACGTATTTAACTACAATTCCCATAATCCATAGCGCCTGTTCTTTCCGGCCCAGACAGAGATCGATACACATTTACACACCTACTACTTTAGGTTAGATAGACACAGACCACATGAGAGTGGACTGTACACAACACAAGAAGAGAGAGGAATAGAGACAGTTTGAAATGATGCCTGATCTACTCCTGAAGAAGTAGTCAAATGATTGAGTCAGACAGTCCTGCAGCATACGTAGGAAGGCTAGTTAAATAGGATGACTACACACAGGAACCGAAAGGTTGCTAGATCGAATCCCCCGAGCTGACAAGATAAAAATCTGTCGTTCTGCCCCTGAACAAGGCAGTTAACCCACTGTTCCTAGGCCGTCATTGTAAATATGAATTTGTTCTTAACTGACTTGCCATTTTAAATAAAGATCAAATTAATAAAAACTGTACAGTATAAGGAGCACAGAGATAACGGCTGGCTGGCTGGCTGGCTGGCTGACTGGCTGACTGACTGACTCCACCTCTTGCTTTCTCTACCCCGTCTGTCAGTCTGCCCGTCTGCCCGTCTGTCAGTCTGCCCGTCTGTCAGTCTGCCCGTCTGTCAGTCTGCCCGTCTGTCAGTCTGCCCGTCTGTCAGTCTGCCCGTCTGTCAGTCTGCCCGTCTGTCAGTCTGCCCGTCTGTCAGTCTGCCCGTCTGTCAGTCTGCCCGTCTGTCAGTCTGCCCGTCTGCCCGTCTGCCCGTCTGCCCGTCTGCCCGTCTGCCCGTCTGCCCGTCTGCCCGTCTGTCAGTCTGCCCGTCTGCCCGTCTGCCCGTCTGCCCGTCTGCCCGTCTGTCTCAGGGATGTCCTCAGGACACAATAGAACATAAGGTTAGAGGTCAGCATATGAATGGAGGATAACAGTAGAAAACGGGTTCTTCTTGTACATCTAACTATGTAACATACACAACTGAAATGTTTTACTATTTCATAGTCATTTCCTATTTTTCTATTGACGTCTACATATTGTGGACCTGACGGAGACAATGGAATATATTTTGGCAATTGAATGCTCACTTTTTTTGGGGGGCTATGGAATTTCCATGAAAAAGCTCTAAAATAATTGCAATGTTATTTCACAGAGCATTTAATGTTGAAATCTTTTTTATCTCAATCTAAAAACCGTGATTCTTTTTTAATAATCATACCGAACCGACCTCAAACGGCACTAGCTTTATTAGACTAAATATGAATGATGAATTTAAGCCACACACGTGGCTCATTTGACGTGGACATGCGCAGCTAAATGAATTCTGATTGTCATTCATGTTGAGTTTGGCCATGTCGTATGAACTAGCCTGGCTATATTCTAATTGCCTGGAATCAATATTATGTGTTTCAACATTTCTGTCACGTCGCTCGTGACAGAAACAAAAAAAAGAAACATCCCTTTTTCAGGACCCTGTCTTTCAAAGATAATTCGTAAAAATCCAAATAACTTCACAGATGTTCATTGTAAAGGGTTTAAAGACTGTTTCCCATGAACCATGAACCATAAACAATTAATGAACATGCACCTGTGGAATGGTCGTTAAGACACTAACAGCTTACAGACGGTAGGTAATTAAGGTCACAGTTATGAAAACTTAGGACACTAAAGAGGCCTTTCTACTGACTCTGAAAAACACCAAAAGAAAGATTCCCAGGGTCCCTGCTCATCTGCGTGAACGTGCCTTAGGCATGCTGCAAGGAGGCATGAGGACTGCAGATGTGGCCAGGGCAATAAATTGCAATGTCCGTACTGTGAGACACCTAAGACAGCGCTACAGGGAGACAGGACGGACAGCTGATCGTCCTCACAGTGGCAGACCACGTGTAACACCTGCACAGGATCGGTACATCCGAACATCACACCTGCGGGACAGGTACAGGATGGCAACAACAACTGCCCGAGTTACACAAGGAACGCACAATCCCTCCATCAGTGCTCAGACTGTCCGCAATAGGCTGAGAGAGGCTGGACTGAGGGCTTGTAGGCCTGTTGTAAGGCAGGTCCTCACCAGACATCACCGTCAACAACGTCACCTATGGGCACAAACCCACCGTCGCTGGACCAGACAGGACTGGCAAAAAGTGCTCTTCATTGTCGAGTCGCGGTTTTGTCTTACCAGGGATGACGGTCGGATTTGCGTTGATCGTCGAAGGAATGAGCGTTACACCGAGGCCTGTACTCTGGAGCGGGATCGATTTGGAGGTGGAGGGTCCGTTATGGTCTGGGGCGGTGTGTCAAAGCATCATCGGACTGAGCTTGTTGTCATTGCAGGCAATCTCAACGCTGGCAATCTCCTCCCTCATGTGGTACCCTTCCTGCAGGCTCACCCTGACATGACCCTGCAGCATGACAATGCCACCAGCCATACTGCTCGTTCTGTGCGTGATTTCCTGCAAGACAGGAATGTCAGTGTTCTGCCATGGCCAGCGAGGAGCCCGGATCGCAATCCCATTGAGCACGTCTGGGACCTGTTGGATCGGAGGGTGAGGGCTAGGGCCATTCTCCCCAGAAATGTCCGGGAACTTGCAGGTGCCTTGGTGGAAGAGTGGGGTAACATCTCACAGCAAGAACTGGCAAATCTGGGGCAGTCCATGAGGAGGAGATGCACTGCAGTACTTAATGCAGCTGGTGGCCACACCAGATACTGACTGTTACTTTTGATTTTGACCCCCCCCTTTGTTCAGGGACACATTATTCAATTTCTGTTAGTTACATGTCTGTGGAACTTATTCAGTTTGTCTCAGTTGTTGAATCTTGTTATGTTCATACAAATATTTACACATGTTAAGTTTGCTGAAAATAAACGGAGTTGACAGTGAGGACGTTTCTTTTTTTGCTGAGATATACAGATATATACATTAATTACTGTGTGTGTACTGTGTGTGTCTGTGTGTGTGTGTGTACTGTGTGTGTGTGTGTGTGTGTGTGTGTGTATGTATATAGTGTATGTACTGTGTGTGTATGTACTGTGTGTGTGTATATAGTATGTACTGTGTGTGTATATGTACTGTGTGTGTGTGTATATGTACTGTGTGTGTGTGTAGTGTATGTACTGTGTGTGTGTGTGTGTGTGTATATAGTGTACGTACTGTCTGTAATCTGGTTTTGTGAATTGAAACAAGGGTCATACTGAGTTTATCAGTTTGTATTCCAGGCTAATATTCTAATAGAAGACGTCTATGAAGCAGCACTCTATTAGTTAGTAGCCTGGACGGCTGTCTTCCAATAGCAGTATGTATCCTAGTCCTCATGTCTCCTCTTATAATACTGTATTTAGTAGCCTGGACGGCTGTCTTCCAATAGCAGTATGTAGCCTAGTCCTCATGTCTCCTCTTATAATACTGTATTTAGTAGCCTGGACGGCTGTCTTCCAATAGCAGTATGTATCCTAGTCCTCATGTCTCCTCTTATAATACTGTATTTTGTAGCCTGGACGGCTGTCTTCCAATAGCAGTATGTAGCCTAGTCCTCATGTCTCCTCTTATAATACTGTGTTTAGTAGCCTGGACGGCTGTCTTCCAATAGCAGTATGTAGCCTAGTCCTCATGTCTCCTCTTATAATACTGTATTTAGTAGCCTGGACGGCTGTCTTCCAATAGCAGTATGTATCCTAGTCCTCATGTCTCCTCTTATAATACTGTATTTAGTAGCCTGGACGGCTGTCTTCCAATAGCAGTATGTATCCTAGTCCTCATGTCTCCTCTTATAATACTGTATTTAGTAGCCTGGACGGCTGTCTTCCAATAGCAGTATGTATCCTAGTCCTCATGTCTCCTCTTATAATACTGTATTTAGTAGCCTGGACGGCTGTCTTCCAATAGCAGTATGTATCCTAGTCCTCATGTCTCCTCTTATAATACTGTATTTAGTAGCCTGGACGGCTGTCTTCCAATAGCAGTATGTAGCCTAGTCCTCATGTCTCCTCTTATAATACTGTATTTAGTAGCCTGGACGGCTGTCTTCCAATAGCAGTATGTATCCTAGTCCTCATGTCTCCTCTTATAAAAGTGTATTTAGTAGCCTGGACGGCTGTCTTCCAATAGCAGTATGTAGCCTAGTCCTCATGTCTCCTCTTATAATACTGTATTTAGTAGCCTGGACGGCTGTCTTCCAATAGCAGTATGTATCCTAGTCCTCATGTCTCCTCTTATAAAAGTGTATTTAGTAGGGCTAGGCAGTGTTAGCTAGCGCTAGTCGGCTGTACCTGTGCCAAAACGCCGGTATTTTTCAGCCTATAGTTTGTTCTCCATCTTCTTGTTCTCCCGAGTGGCACAGCGGTCTAAGGCAACACAAAAAAGCGAAATATAGCATAGTATCGATTTTTATATAATATCATCTAAAATAATTTCATATGTAACTATCGATATCACTAATATTTAGTCTGGTCCTCTTGTCTCCTCTTACAATACAGTACTGTAATATTGTGTTTAGTAAGCTGGTTATCTTCTAAAAGCAGTATTTAGTCTGGTCCTCTTGTCTTCACCTGGCCCTGTGACTCATGTCATGTGACAGTGTGCATAGCAACAGAATCCTCAGGGGGCCTGCCCTTGTTGCCCCCCCACCCCAGCAGCACGGTGGAGTGGGGAAGGTGTGTGTGTGGTGTGGGGGAGCTGCTTTGTTCTGATCTCACACAGCTGTCAATAGTAGACGATGCAGTTAGCAGCAACACACACACACACACACACACACACACACACACACACACACACACACACACACACACACACACGTACGGTACATTAGGAAAGTATTCGGACCCCTTCCCTTTTTCCACATTTTGTTACATTACAGCCTTGTTCTAAAATGGATTAAATAGAACAATTTCCTCATCAATCTACACATGATACCCCATAATGACAAAGCGAAAACAGGTTTTTTGAAATGTTTATTAAAAATAAACAAATACCTTATTTACATAAGTATTCAGACCCTTTGCTATGAGACTCGAGATTGAGGTCAGGTGCATCCTGTTTCCATTGATCATCCTTGAGATGTTTCTACAATTTGATTGGAGTCCACCTGTGGTAAATTCAATTGATTGGACATGATTTGGAAAGACACACACCTGTCTATATAAGGTCAGTGTTTAGAAAAACATATTCTATAATTATTTACGGTAAAATTTACTCAAATGACAAACATTATTAATACCTCTCTCTCTACCTCTCTCTCTACCTCTCTCTCTACCTCTCTCTCTACCCCTCTCTCTCTCTCTCTCTCTCTCTACCTTGCTCTCTCTCTCTCTCTCTCTCTCTCTCTCTCTACCCCTCTCTCTCCACCTCTCTCTCTCTCTCCCCCTGTCTGGCAGTTTATTATTAAAGGGAATACAGGCTTTCCTGCACCCGCATGTTTGATTCTGGACAGCATCAAAAGCTGTCATGCCAGGCATATAAAACACAGCATAGTGGAGTGGGCCCAGAGTTCGGTGTTGTTCCAAATGGCACCTTATTCCCTCTATTAGCCCTAGTCAAAAGTAGGGAAATACATAGGGACCATGGTGCCATTTGGGATGCACCACAGCCTCTGTATTTACAGTGGCATCACTCTCACTGTCTGCTGACATGGGAGGAGAAGAGAGGGGAGGAGAAGAGAGAGGGGAGGAGAAGAGAGAGGGGAGGAGAAGAGAGAGGGGAGGAGAAGAGAGAGGGGAGGAGAAGAGAGAGGGGAGAGAGAGGGAGGAGAGAGAGGGGAGGAGAAGAGAGGGGAGGAGGGGGAGATGGAGCCCAGAGCCCAGACAGCCTCTGTATTTACAGTGGCATCACTCTCACTGTCTGCTGACATAGGAGGGGAGGAGAAGAGAGAGGGGAGGAGAAGAGAGAGGGGAGGAGAAGAGAGAGGGGAGGAGAAGAGAGAGGGGAGGAGAAGAGAGAGGGGAGGAGAAGAGAGAGGGGAGGAGAAGAGAGGGGAGGAGGGGGGAGGAGAGAGAGGGGAGATGGAGCACAGAGCCCAGACAGCCTCTGTATTTACAGTGGTGTCACTCTCACTGTCTGCTGACATAGGAGGAGAAGAGGGGGAGAGATCAGGAGGGAGGACAAAGAGAGGAGACGGACAGAGAAGAAAAGATGGGGAGGGGGAGGAGAGAGAGGCCTGACAAAACGGAGGACATTTCAATACATAGAATCATGAGAATCACAATGCATTTAGAATCATGAGAATCACAATACCTATCCTCTCGGCATGTAAGTATCGTGAGGTCTGCCCACACACTAACACAGTGACAGCAGGAGCTCCTAGCATGGCTACTAGCATGAGAGGTTACCTGGCCTGGCTCAGTGCTAAGCTAGCTCCTAGCATGGCTGCTAGCACGAGAAGCTACCTGGCCTGGCTCAGTGCTAAGCTAGCTCCTAGCATGGCTGCTAGCACGAGAAGCTACCTGGCCTGGCTCAGTGCTAAGCTAGCTCCTAGCATGGCTGCTAGCACGAGAAGCTACCTGGCCTGGCTCAGTGCTAAGCTAGCTCCTAGCATGGCTGCTAGCACGAGAAGCTACCTGGCCTGGCTCAGGCCTAAGCTAGCTCCTAGCATGGCTGCTAGCACGAGAAGCTACCTGGCCTGGCTCAGTGCTAAGCTAGCTCCTAGCATGGCTGCTAGCACGAGAAGCTACCTGGCCTGGCTCAGTGCTAAGCTAGCTCCTAGCATGGCTGCTAGCACGAGAAGCTACCTGGCCTGGCTCAGGCCTAAGCTAGCTCCTAGCATGGCTGCTAGCACGAGAAGCTACCTGGCCTGGCTCAGTGCTAAGTTAGCTCCTAGCATGGCTGCTAGCACGAGAAGCTACCTGGCCTGGCTCAGTGCTAAGCTAGCTCCTAGCATGGCTGCTAGCACGAGAGGCTACCTGGCCTGGCTCAGTGCTAAGCTATCTCCTAGCATGGCTGCTAGCACGAGAAGCTACCTGGCCTGGCACAGTGCTAAGCTAGCTCCTAGCATGGCTGCTAGCACGAGAAGCTACCTGGCTTGGTACAGTGCTAAGCTAGCTCCTAGCATGGCTGCTAGTATGAGAGGCTACCTGCCTGGCACAGTGGCCTTATGGAGGAATAACCCTGCTGAAGGGAGGGAGGGAGGGACAAGAGGCTGTGTGTAATGTGTATGTTATGTATGAAGGCTTATGTGAACAAGCATTAAGGTGAAGGCAGAGCAGCTAACCAGGCATGGAATGTTCTGAATGACAGCGGGAGTACCATAGATAAATAGAATGTCATTCTGTTTCTATGCAAAGTACATAGTTTCCTGATGGGTATGTATGTGGCAGAGAGTTCAGTCAGTCTCTTCCTGGGTATGGGGTAGAGAGGTCAGCCTCTTCCTGGGTATGGGGTAGTGAGTTCAGTCAGTCTCTTCCTGGGTATGGGGTAGAGAGATCAGCCAGTCAGTCTCTTCCTGGGTATGGGGTAGAGAGGTCAGTCAGTCATTGAGTCATACTCCTGTCAGGAAATCTTAAAATAGCTGTGAGGTGATTGAGACAGGACTGATTCCTACTTTTATAACAGACAGGAGCTGTTATCCAAGGGGCTGGGCTGAGGCTGTCCTCTTCTCTACGGACACAAGATGGAGAGGGGTCATTACTTCTTCTCTGTGTCCTCAAACTCGGCTTCATCATTCAAACTCGTCTTCATCATTCAAACTCGTCTTCATCATTCAAACTCGGCTTCATCATTCAAACTCGGCTACATCATCCATTGAATCAAGATGGCTCATTCATCACAAAACCCATCGATATTGCCAACTACTTTAATACTTTGTTCATTGGCAAGATTGATACATTTAGGCATGACGTGCCAACAAACACATTCTGAACCTACACATTCATGTATTACTGACCAAATTATGACAAAGCATTGTAATTTAGAATTCTACAAAGTGAGTGTGGAAGAGGTCAAAAAATAGTTTTCTATCAACAATGACAACCGGGGTCTGACAACTGGACGGGATGGAGGAGGACGGGATGGAGGAGGACGGGATGGAGGAGGACGGGATGGAGGAGGACGGGATGGAGGAGGACGGGATGGAGGAGGACGGGATGGAGGAGGACGGGATGGAGGAGGACGGGATGGAGGAGGACGGGATGGAGGAGGACGGGATGGAGGAGGACGGGATGGAGGAGGACGAGATGGAGGAGGACGAGATAGAGCACGACGAGATTGAGGACGATTTTGCCACTCCTATTTGCCATCTCTTCAATCCAAGCCTACTAGAAAGTGTGTCCCCCCAGGCTTGGAGGGAAGTAAAAGTCACTCTACCTAAGAATAGTAAAGCCCCCTTTTACTGGCTTAAACAGCCAACCAAATCAGCCTGTTACCAACACTTAGTAAAGTTTTGGATTTTTTTTAATTATTAATTATTTAACCCTTATGTTACCAGGTAAGTTGACTGAGAACACATTCTCATTTACAGCAACGAACTGGGGAATAGTTACAGAGGAGAGGGGATAAATGAACCAATTGGAAGCTGGGGATGATTAGGTGACTGTGATGGTATCAGGGTTAGCTTGGGAATTTAGCCAGGACACCGGGGTTAACACCCCTACTCTTACGATAAGTACCATGGGATCTTTAGTGACCACAGAGAGTCAGGACACCCGTTTAACATCCCATCTGAAAGACAGCACCCAACACAGGGCAATGTCCCCATTCACTGCCCTGGGGCAATGGGATATTTTATTTTAGTCCATTTTACTGGCCCTCCAACACCACTTCCATCAGCATCTGATCTCCCATCCAGGGACCAAACAGGAACAACCCTGCTTAGCTTTAGAGGCAATCCAGCAGTGGGATGCAGGGTGTTATGCTGCTGACTATGGGAGGCGCACAGTACTACATAGAGCCATGAATACATGGAACTATATTCCATATCAAGTAGGAGACTATTTGCATTGCCCCCCCTTTAACACCGTTGCTACTCTGTTGTTATCATCTATGCATAGTCACAAGGGTTGCACATTTTAGGGAATATTCAGAGGTGGAAACTTTCCTTGGGAATTAATGGAAATATATGCTAATTAATATTAATACCATTTAAATGTTGATGTTTTTTGCATTGGATATATTTACCATATCATATGGAGACAGAAACATAAACCTTTTACCTTATCATAAGTAGACATGATTACAAATTATTAAATCCTTTCAATATAAAAAAAACAACTATTTAGTTATGAATTGAACTTTAATTAAATGAGGTGACTCTCCACATGGGATTATTTCACTGAACAACAAAATAAAGGGAATATTAAATGATCCCCAATGATCCATCTCCCCCAAAAACGTTTTCAACATACATCTGTAAAATGATAGTCTAGAAACTAAAGCTTTGGTTGTCTTCCTCTCAGGCTTCCATGTCTTCTCCCTGGACCTCCTCAATGTCCACCTCTTGAACATCAGACTCTGAGGCCTCATCTTCACTGGCACTTTCCAACCTTGTTGAGGATGGCTCGTTGTCAGGCTCAAAAAGAAATCAGATTTGCCCGGATGGCCACCAGTTTTTCAACCCTTGTATTGGTCAGCCTGTTGTGTGCTTTGTTGTGCGTGTTCCCAAACAAGGACCAGTTGCACTCTGAGGCGGCTGATGTTGGTGGGATTTGGAGGATGATGGAGGCAACAGGGGAAAGAGCCTCAGATCCACAAAGTCCCTTCCAGCAGGTGGCTGATGAGATATGTTGGCACTACTGCCATATTGCATCTCCATCCGAAGCCCTTGCTTGGAAGTGTACTTCGCCAGACTGCCAAGAACCTTGCCCTCATCCAGGCCAAGGTGGTGAGACACGGTAGTGACACCATAGGCCTTGTTGATCTCTGCACCAGACAGGATGCTCTTGCCAGCTTACTTGGGGTCCAACGCTGCGGCGTGTATGTGCTTCACGCAGACGTCTTCACGCTTTTTGATGTATTTCAGAACTGCAGTTTCCTCTGCTTGGAGAAACAGTGAAGTGGGCAGGGCAGTATGGATTTCTTCTCTTACATCTGCAAGTAGAGTCTGAACATCAGACAGGATGGCATTGTCTCCCTCAATCTGTGCAATGGCTACTGCTACAGGTTTCAGGAGTTTCAGGCTGCTTACCACTCTCTCCCAAAATACATCATCCAGGAGGATCCTCTTGATGGGGCTGTCCATATCGGCAGACTGTAATATGGCCATTTCTTGGAGAGACTCCTTCCCCTCCTCCAGGAGACTGTCCAACATGACAACACCACCCCAACGGGTGTTGCTGGGCAGCTTCAATGTGGTGCTCTTATTCTTCTCACTTTGCTTGGTGAGGTAGATTGCTGCTATAACTTGATGACCCTTCACATATCTAACCATTTCCTTGGCTCTCTTGTAGTGTACCCATTGTTTTCAGTGTCATGATGTACTTGAGGAGCGGATTCAATGCATGAGCAGCACAGATGTGAGGTTAGGACTCCTCCACTTTAGACCAAGCAGCCTTCATGTTCTCAGCATTGTCTGTCACCAGTACAAATACCTTCTGTGGTCCAAGGTCATTGATGACTTGCCTTCAGCTCATCTGCAGTGTAGAGACCAGTGTGTCTGTTGTCCCTTGTGTCTGTGCTCTTGTAGAATACTGGTTGAGGGGTGGAGATGATGTAGTTAATTATTCCTTGCCCACGAACATTCGACCACCAATCAGGGATGATTGCAATACAGTCTGCTTTCTCTATGATTTGCTTGACCTTCACTTGAACTCTGTTGAACTCTGCATCCAGCAAATGAGTAGATAAAGCATGTCTGGTTGGAGGGGTGTATGCTGGGCGAAGAACATTCAGAAATCCCTTCCAATACACATTGCCTGTAAGCATCAGAGGTGAACCAGTTGCATACGCAGCTCGAGCAAGACATTCATCAGCATTTCTCTGACTACGTTCCACCATTGAGTCAAAAAAACTTCTGATTCCAGGAGGACCATGAGCTGTTGCTATCGATAAGGTGCCTGATTCATAATGTTTTACCTTTTAATAGAAGTAGAGGGACATTTGTCAGAGGTTGCTTGTTGTGAGCGCTGAGGGAACTTTATGCACTTGGCCAGATGATTCTGCATCTTTGTTGCATTCTTCACATATGATTTGGCACAGTTTTTGCAAATGTCCACAGATTTTCCTTCTACATTAGCTGCAGTGAAATGTCTCCACACATCAGATAGTGCCTGTGGCATTTTCCTGTAAAGATTAGAAAAAAAAGTTTAAAAAAAAAACACATACAATTCCATGTACAGATAAATAGTTAAGCAGTTAGATTAAACAACTCCTTTGTAAGATACATGTTTTAAAATCAAACATGTATGGAAACAGGTGAATTAACACTCAGTTAGCAGGCTCAAACAAGCTAAACCCCACATGGTAGCAAAAACTAACTAGCAGAAAATGTTAACAAGTTAAAAATGATTTAAACACACTTTGCTGTAGGCTACTATTTACTAGTTAACAAAAAATCATGCATATCATATAAAATATATTCACCCCACCCAGTATTGTAATCAAAACTTACCAGAAAGCATGTAGTCCTTGGCTCAGACAGTGTAGTAGTGTGGGCTCAATAGCATCTCATTAGTGTGCAAGATCTTGAGAATCAGCTGTACATGTGATGGAAGAATGCACTGTGCATGCAGAGGGTTGCAATTCCATTGAATTGGGGATAGTTCAACCAAAATATGCCACAAGACCTAGAATTGCCTTGTGTATCACACAAAAAAAGGCTCACTGTTATAAGCTAACTTTTTGGATGAATTTATGCGAAATTCCCCAAATACCCGGGCTTAAGTTCCCATGGAATGTTTCAACCCTAATATTCACTTTAATACCTCTACCTACATGTATACACATTGATTCTGTACCGGTACCCCCCTGTATATAGTCTCCACATTGACTCTGTACCGGTACCCCCCTGTATATAGTCTCCACATTGACTCTGTACCGGTACCCCCCTGTATATAGTCTCCACATTGACTCTGTACCGGTACCCCCCCTGTATATAGTCTCCACATTGACTCTGTACCGGTACCCCCCTGTATAGTCTCCACATTGACTCTGTACCGGTACCCCCCTGTATATAGCCTCCACATTGACTCTGTACCGGTACCCCCCCTGTATATAGTCTCCACATTGACTCTGTACCGGTACCCCCCTGTATATAGCCTCCACATTGACTCTGTACTTGTACCCCCCTGTATATAGTCTCCACATTGACTCTGTACCGGTACCCCCCTGTATATAGTCTCCACATTGACTCTGTACCGGTACCCCCCTGTATATAGCCTCCACATTGACTCTGTACCGGTACCCCCTGTATATAGCCTCCACATTGACTCTGTACCGGTACACCCTGTATATAGTCTCCACATTGACTCTGTACCGGTACCCCCTGTATATAGCCTCCACATTGACTCTGTACCGTAACACCCTGTATATAGTCTCCACATTGACTCTGTACCAGTACCCCCCCTGTATATAGCCTCCACATTGACTCTGTACCGGTACCCCCCTGTATATAGCCTCCACATTGACTCTGTACTGGTACCCCCCTGTATATAGCCTCCACATTGACTCTGTACTTGTACCCCCCTGTATATAGTCTCACTATTGTTATTTTACTGCTGCTCTTTAATTACTTGTTACTTTTATTTCTCATTCTGATCCGTATTTTTTTTTATCTGCATTGTTGGTTAGGGGCTCGTAAGGAAGCATTTCACTGTAAGGTCTACACGTGTTGTATTCGGCGCATGTGACTAATACAATTTGATTTGAAGTAATTCATGCAAGCTGTAAAATCAGATTTAAAAAATGTATAAAAATAAACCTTATGGAACAACGGAGACTGTGAAGAGAGACACACACACACACACACACACACGTACAGCTTAATTACCATAACAAATGAATAGCTTGGGTGTTTATTTGCTTAAATCACTGAACACAACAGATGCTTATTAGAGACAGGCTTCTATTTGAGCCAGGCTTCTATTTCCTTAATGCACACAGCATTTGTTAATTTGCATGAATTGTTTAATTCCAGCATTCACTTCCCACATTTTAATCAACTTCATTTCCTGCACTGTGTAATCATTTACACACTTTGTCACGTTTCTATTGTCTTAATAATGACCATTTAAAAAATAATAATGACACAACAATTATTCTCCTCTGAATGTGCATTTTCGGCTTTTGCCACTTGAGGGCAGCTGACAGATTTCTGGGGGTCTGTACTCCCAAAGTTGTTGTGTTTGCAAGTTAGCGCAATCTTTCCCCATGTGATGTCGTGCTTCCTCTCTCCTTTTCCCCTGACTATAAACCTAACGGTCTGACCCAGCCCAGACTGACATAAAACCATTGAGAGAGAGAGAGAGAGATCCCACAGAGAGAGGGAGAGATCCCACAGAGAGAGAGATCCCACAGAGAGAGAGAGAGGGAGAGATCCCACAGAGAGAGAGAGAGGGAGAGATCCCACAGAGAGAGAGAGGGAGAGATCCCACAGAGAGAGAGAGAGGGAGAGATCCCACAGAGAGAGAGAGAGGGAGAGATCCCACAGAGAGAGAGAGGGAGAGATCCCACAGAGAGAGAGAGAGGGAGAGATCCCACAGAGAGAGAGAGAGGGAGAGATCCCACAGAGAGAGAGAGGGAGAGATCCCACAGAGAGAGAGAGGGAGAGATCCCACAGAGAGAGAGAGGGAGAGATCCCACAGAGAGAGAGAGGGAGAGATCCCACAGAGAGGGAGAGATCCCACAGAGAGGGAGAGAGGGAGAGCCCACAAAAAAAGAGAGAGAGGGAGACCAAATGTGCTTTCTGTTGTAGCAGTTGCCCAGTGTTGAGGCTGGGTTTGGGAGGGAAGAAGGGCTGAGCTACTGCTGATGCTGACAATTTGGGCTGGAGGAGAGAGAGGTAGTGCAAGGTAGACCTGAAATGGAGTGAAAGAGAGAGAGAGCGAGGGAGATGGAAAGAGAGGAGCTTGGAGGGAAGTGAGAGGGAAGGATGGCGGCTCTTGATAAATGTTCCAGGCTGACGGCTCAATGTGCTTACCTAATGGGAGCCTCAGCAGCTCTCTCTCTTCTCACACACACTGCAGTTTTCTCTCTCCCCTCCCACCTTTCTCTCTCTCGCCTCCCCCCACCTCTCGCTCTCTGTTGCCCTCCCCCTCTCTCTATCCCTCTCTTTCCTGTGGAGGTAGACAGGCTATGCTTGGCTAAGCACAGAGCACACGGAAGCCACACTCGGTTTCTCAAAGGTTAATGGATCTGCCTCATAACGCACACTAATCACCTGGTAATCACTTTCCTTTGGGGTTGATACAAAGTAAGGGCAGCGGTGATGACGACAGGCGGCCATTTTAGGGATGCGGTTTCCTTTGGGTTGATAGAAAGTAAGGGCAGCGGTGATGACGACAGGCGGCCATTTTGGGGATGCGGTTTCCTCTGGATTGATATGAATTAAGGGCAGCGCGTGGATAGGTCTGGGCGATATGTCCCAAATATATTGCAATATTTCTCATTTTTTTATGGTATTTGTTGGTGTTTTATGTTTTTGAGTTCTAAATATGCTGCCGTGATGATGACCGTGAGTCATTTTTGGAATGCGGTTTCCTTTGGGGTTGATATGAAGTAAGGACAGCAGTGATGACGGCAGGCGGCCATTTTGGGGATGCGGTTTCCTTTGAGGTTGATATGAAGTAAGGGCAGCAGTGATGACGACAGGCGGCCATTTTGGGGATGAGGTTTCCTTTGAGGTTGATATGAAGTAAGGGCAGCAGTGATGACGACAGGCGGCCATTTTGGGGATGAGGTTTCCTTTGAGGTTGATATGAAGTAAGGGCAGCAGTGATGACAGCAGGCGGCCATTTTGGGGATGCGGTTTCCTTTGGGGTTGATATGAAGTAAGGACAGCAGTGATGACGGCAGGCGGCCATTTTGGGGATGCGGTTTCCTTTGAGGTTGATATGAAGTAAGGGCAGCAGTGATGACGGCAGGCGGCCATTTTGGGGATGAGGTTTCCTTTGGGTTGATATGAAGTAAAGGCAGCCGTGGATGGTTTTACTATGGTATAAACAGAAAGAGGTCTGTGTTAAGACGAGGCATAAAAGAAAACCGTTAAATACTGTACATCAGGTTTGATAGCTTTAGCCATACCTTACCATCCTAACAGAGACATCAACGCATCCTTGGGTTATAGAAATCATTTTAAAAGGACAATAAACTAGTAACTAACAAAACACTGTCATACTTCCAGTCCTAGATCGCCACACTGATTAGGGTGCAGGTGAGGTCTAGTCAAAGATGACTATAATTAACAAGATATCCGAGTGATCACTCTTAACAATGGAAATACATGTCCTCAATGATTGAAGGCAGGTCGAGATCATGTGGGACCATTGTAGCCAATGAGAGGGCAGATACGCGCGTGTCAAAGTTGTCGGAATGCAACGTACATCCTCTTATATCAGTACATTTGCAACAGCGTAAACGTTACGAAACTTCTATTCGATTAAATAAGCTTCTCGTAATTCGACACTCTCTCATAGACCTCCATACACAAGCCTTTTTTTATCTTGTCGGTGATCAGGCCTACCACTGTTATGACATCGGCAACTTAATGATGGTGTTGGAGTTGTGCCTGGCCGTGCAGTCATGAGTGAACAGGGAGTACAGGAGGGGGCTGAGTACGCACCCCTGAGGGGCCCCTGTGTTGAGGATCAATGTGGCAGATGTGTTGTTACCTACCCTCACCACCTGGGGGCGGCCCGTCAGGAAGTCCAGGATCCAGTTGCAGAGGGAGGTGTTTAGTCCCAGGGTCCTTAGATTATTGATGAGCTTTGAGGGCACTATGGTGTTGGAACGCTGAGCCTTAATCAATGAAGAGCATTCTCACATAAGTGTTCCTTTTGTCCAGTTGGGAAGAGGCAGTGTGGAGTGCAATAGAGATTGCATCATCTGTGGATCTGTTCGGGCGGTATGCAAATTGGAGTGGTTTTAGGGTTTCTGGGATAATGGTTTTGTGAGCCATGACCAGCCTTTCAAGCACTTCATGGCTACAGACGTGAGTGCCACAGGTCGGTAGTCATTTAGGCAGGTTACCTTGGTGTTTATGGTCACAGGCACTATGATGGTCTGCTTAAAACATGTTGGTATTAGACTCGGACAGGGACAGGTTGAAAATGTCAGTGAGGACAGCGCATGCACGTCCTGCTAATCCGTCTGGCCCTGCGGCCTTGTGAATGTTGAGCTGTTTAAAGGTCTTACTCACATCGGCTGTAGAGAGCGTTATCATACAGACAGCTGGTGCTCTCATGCATGTTTCAGTGTTATTTGCCTCAAAGCGAGCATAGAAGTAGTTTAGCTCGTCTGGAAGGCTCGTGTCACTGGGCAGCTCTCGGCTGTGCTTCCCTTTTGTAGTCTGTAATGGTTTAGCAAGCCCTGTCACATCCGACAAGTGTCAGAGCAGGTGTAGTATGATTCGGTCTTTGTCCTGTATTTACGCTTTGCCTGTTTGATGGTTCGTCTGAGGGCATAGCGGGATTTCTTATAAGCTTCCGGGTTAGAGTCCCGCTCCTTGAAACCGGCAGTTCTAGCTTTTAGCTCAGTGCAGATGTTACCTGTAATCCATGGCTTCTGGTTAGGGTATGTACGTACGGTCACTGGGGACAACGTCATCGATGCACTTATTGATGAAGCCAATGACTGATGTGGTGTACTACTCAATTCCATCGGAAGAATCCCAGAACATATTCCAGTCTGTGCAAGCAAAACAAGTCCTGTAGCTTAGCATCTGCTTCATCTGACCACTTTTTTTTATTGATCTAGTCACTGGTGCGAATCAGGAGGATATAATTATGTCAGGAGGATAGAATTATTTATCCGCCATCTTTGGTAGTGTGACCATTTTGTTAGCCTGGTAAATATCTGTTGAAGTACTGTTTAAACCAACTCCCTACAATGATCTGGGACCGGTCTACCATTTGTTTCAACGTTGATATTACATCCCTCCCTCCCTAGATGGAAACGTGGTCAGAAGCTCAGTGTGTAAGGTATCAGATTCACTCTGTAATGGGCTGTTGTTGTTGTCGTGTTCTTCTGTAGTCTGTTGCTGCTACTAAACCACTTTAAAAACCTGGCATGTTGCCCACTACTACTCATTGCATCTGACTCTTTGTAGAACTGGCACAGCAATGAGGAAATACCTTCAATGTTGTAATGGTGTATATAGGCTAATAGGTCAGTAGTCCTAGAAATCCTTACTGTTTAAAGTTGTTAGCTTGGTGCTCGGCTACTCTTAAAGCAAGGTAAGGGCAGTAGAGTTCATGGCTGATAGAAGCAGGGACTTTATAAGGGCAGTAGACCTCATAGCAGAGAGAAGCAGGGTGTTTATATAGTAAAGCTCATAGGATGTATTTAAATTCAATTTTCATTCATTCATGTTTTCTTTTCTTCTGTTGTTTTGTCTTTGTTTTTCCCTCTCCCAGCAGTGTTCTTTGGTTGGTTGGTTGGTTGTGTCAGGTGTTATTAGGCCCCTGGTCTGGTCTGAGGGAAGAAGTGTTCAGGAAGTGTTCAGACACAGGAAGTGTTCAGACACAGGAAGTGTTCAGACACAGGAGGAGAGCTAGGAGAGGAGGTGAATGCCGTCAAGGTTAGTCAACAGAACGAGCGGCCATGCGGCACCAAACACAGCCATTTCCTGCCTTCTTCAAGCCTCACCTCTCCTGCTCCCAATATAACTAACTACCTGTCTCTTCCTGTCCCATCTCCCTGTAGTGATCTCCCTGTAGTGATCTCCCTGTAGTGATCTCCCTGTAGTGATCTCCCTGTAGTGATCTCCCTGTAGTGATCTCCCTGTAGTGGACCCGGGTCATAACACACACTGTGCCCGCTAGCTAATTCCCCCTCTCCCCTCAGCAGCTCCTCCTCTCGTTTCTATCCCCTCAGCAGCTCCTCTCCTCCTGCTCTCCTCTCCTCCTGCTCTCCTCTTAACCCTCAGCAGCTCCTCTCCTCCTGCTCTCCTCTCCTCCTGCTCTCCTCTTAACCCTCAGCAGCTCCTCTCCTCTTGCTCTCCTCTCCTCTTGCTCTCCTCTCCTCCTGCTCTCCTCTCCTCTTAACCCTCAGCAGCTCCTCTCCTTTCCTCCTGCTCTCCTCTCCTCCTGCTCTCCTCTCCTCCTGCTCTCCTCTCCTCTTAACCCTCAGCAGCTCCTCTCCTCCTGCTCTCCTCTCCTCCTGCTCTCCTCTCCTCTTAACCCTCAGCAGCTCCTCTCCTCCTGCTCTCCTCTCCTCTTAACCCTCAGCAGCTCCTCTCCTCTCCTCCTGCTCTCCTCTCCTCCTGCTCTCCTCCTCATAACCTCTCCCCAGCTCCTCTCCTCTTGCTCTCCTCTCCTCTTGCTCTCCTCTCCTCTTGCTCTCCTCTCCTCTCCTCCTGCTCTCCTCTCCTCCTATCCCCTCAGCAGCTCCTCTCCTCCCTGTCTTCACCCTCCTCTCCTCCCGGTCTTCACCCTCCTCTCCTCCCGGTCTTCACCCTCCTCTCCTCCCGGTCTTCACCCTCCTCTCCTCCCGGTCTTCACCCTCCTCGCCTCCCGGTCTTCACCCTCCTCGCCTCCCGGTCTTCACCCTCCTCGCCTCCCGGTCTTCACCCTCCTCGCCTCCCGGTCTTCACCCTCCTCTCCTCCCGGTCTTCACCCTCCTCTCCTCCCGGTCTTCACCCTCCTCTCCTCCCGGTCTTCACCCTCCTCTCCTCCCGGTCTTCACCCTCCTCTCCTCCCGGTCTTCACCCTCCTCTCCTCCCGGTCTTCACCCTCCTCTCCTCCCGGTCTTCACCCCTCCCGTCTCACCCTCCTCTCCTCCCGGTCTTCACCCTCCTCTCCTCCCGGTCTTCACCCTCCTCTCCTCCCGGTCTTCACCCTCCTCTCCTCCCTGTCTTCACCCTCCTCTCCTCCCTGTCTTCACCCTCCTCTCCTCCCTGTCTTCACCCTCCTCTCCTCCCTGTCTTCACCCTCCTCTCCTCCCTGTCTATAAGAGAGAATGTGACAGACACCTCTCCAGCCATTTAAAGGAAAGTGTGAGTGGTGAACATCATAGGATATAGATACATTTACGTAATTTAGCAGACGCTCTTATCCAGAGCGACTTACAAATTGGATACCAGTCCTGAACACAGTGATGTAGTGATACTTCTAGTTGGTGTTACTGTGTGGGGTTGAGCCATGAATGGCACCCTATTTCCTATTTAGTGCACTACTTTTGATCAGGACCCATACGGCTCAAAATAGGGCTCTGTTCAAAAGTAGTGCACTATATAGGGAATAGGGCTCTGGTCTAAAATAGTGCACTATATAGGGAATAGGGCTCTGGTCTAAAGTAGTGCACTATATAAGGAATAGGGCTCTGGTCTAAAGTAGTGCACTATATAGGGAATAGGACTCTGGTCTAAAGTAGTGCACTATATAGGGAATAGGGCTCTGGTCTAAAGTAGTGCACTATATAAGGAATAGGGCTCTGGTCTAAAGTAGTGCACTATATAGGGAATAGGACTCTGGTCTATAGTAGTGCACTATATAGGGAATAGGGCTCTGGTCTAAAGTAGTGCACTATATAGGGAATAGGGCTCTGGTCTAAAGTAGTGCACTATATAGGGAATAGGGCTCTGGTCTAAAATAGTGCACTATATAGGGAATAGGGCTCTGGTCTAAAATAGTGCACTATATAGGGAATAGGGCTCTGGTCTAAAATAGTGCACTATATAGGGAATAGGGCTCTGGTCTAAAGTAGTGCACTATATAGGGAATAGGGCTCTGGTCTAAAGTAGTGCACTATATAGGGAATAGGGCTCTGGTCTAAAGTAGTGCACTATATAGGGAATAGGGTGCCATTTGGGGTTCTCACATGTTGTAGCTGTTCAAAGCCTGGCTAGGTTATTTAATGAGTTTGGTAATTAGCTTTCACTGGATTCTGTGTCCCCTGCTGCCGCCTCCTCCTCCTCCTCCTGCTGCTGATGATGTGTGCTCACGTATTCCCCTCCACCCCTCCTCTCATCCCTCCATCCCTCCATCCTCCCCCCTCCTCTCATCCCTCCATCCCTCCATCCTCCCCCCTCCTCTCATCCCCCCCACCCCACCCCTCCTCTCATCCCCCCACCCCACCCCCTCCTCTCATCCCCCCACCCCACCCCTCCTCTCATCCCCCCACCCCACCCCTCCTCTCATCCCCCCCACCCCACCCCTCCTCTCATCCCTCCATCCTCCACCCCACCCCTCCACCCCTCCTCTCATCCCTCCACCCCACCCCTCCCCCCTCCTCTCATCCCTCCATCCCACCCCTCCTCTCTCCCCTCATCCCTCCATCCCCTCCTCTCATCCCGTCATCCACTCCTCTCATCCCTCCACCTCACCCCTCCTCTCATCCCCCCACCCCTCCTCTCCTCTCATCCCTCCATCCCCCCCTCCTCTCATCCCTCCATCCCACCCCTCCTCTCATCCCTCCATCCCACCCCTCCTCTCATCCCTCCACCCCACCCCTCCCCCCTCCTCTCATCCCCTCCCCCCTCCTCTCCTCTCCTCTCATCCCTCCATCCCCCCCTCCTCTCATCCCTCCATCCCACCCTCCTCTCATCCCTCCATCCCACCCCTCCTCTCCTCTCATCCCCCCACCCCTCCTCTCCTCTCATCCCTCCATCCCCCCCTCCTCTCATCCCTCCATCCCACCCCTCCTCTCCTCTCATCCCCCCACCCCTCCTCTCATCCCTCCATCCTCCACCCCACCCCTCCCCCCTCCTCTCATCCCTCCATCTCCCCCCTCCTCTCATCCCTCCTCTCCTCTCATCCCCCCCATCCCCCACCCCGCTAGCTAACGTCAGGTCTATCTCTTCTAGCTAGCGTTTTCCTCTGCACCCACGTCATATTACAACTATGCTGGACAAGGGTCTGTGATGTGTGTCTAAGATCCGAACGACACGCCACAAACGCTCATAAAACATGCATCTTAATAACAGATTGTTTGTGCACGCCCATCTGAATATTCTTGAAGCGTCCATGTTAATACCACACAGACCCAAGGCTGTGTATCGTTGTTCACCAGGGAAGACAAGCTGCAGCTTTCTTTATTACTTTGGAATGCACCTGATCATCTTTTAAAAACATGGAACACAAAACAGAAATATGTTATTTCTTGTTGTAAAGATTAACTATGCAGAAATCGCTCCGCCATTTCCTGATTGCGGAAATTGTAATAGTTTGCCTAATTTCAGTTTGTGTGACACAACAAGCATGTATAGCATAGAGAATCATTGTACAATCTAAACCTGCTGTGAAATATATTTTCCATAACCAAGCATAGAAATAGTGAACATAGAACAGATATACAACTTCTTAGACTTGCTTTCAGTGAGAATGACAAATGTACATACTGCAGCTTTAGCACAGTACCGTTATCAGTATTGTACCTCTCACTATTTGCCCATTTGTCTGTGGAGATGGGAAACCCAAAGATGTGTTATAATAATAGCTAGATGCCACAGAAAAGCTACTGCCAAGTAAACCCCTTTTATGTCTCCCCGGTCAGCAGTGGTCCGTTCCACCTCCCCCCCCCCGGTCAGCAGTGGTCCGTTCCACCACCCCCCGGTCCGGTCAGCAGTGGTCCGTTCCACCTCCCCCCCCCCCCCCCGGTCAGCAGTGGTCCGTTCCACCTCCCCCCCCCCCCCCGGTCAGCAGTGGTCCGTTCCACCTTCTCCCCCCCCCCCGGTCAGCAGTGGTCCGTTCCACCTTCTCCCCCCCCCCCCGGTCAGCAGTGGTCCGTTCCACCTTCCCCCCCCGGTCAGCAGTGGTCCGTTCCCCCTTCCCCCCCCCGGTCAGCAGTGGTCCGTTCCACCTTCCCCCCGGTCAGCAGTGGTCCGTTCCACCTTACCCCCCCCGGTCAGCAGTGGTCCGTTCCACCTTCTCCCCCCCCCCGGTCAGCAGTGGTCCGTTCCACCTCCCCCCCGGTCAGCAGTGGTCCGTTCCACCTTCCCCCCCGGTCAGCAGTGGTCCGTTCCACCTTCCCCCCCCCGGTCAGCAGTGGTCCGTTCCACCTTCCCCCCGGTCAGCAGTGGTCCGTTCCACCTTCCCCCCCGGGCAGCAGTGGTCCGTTCCACCTTCCCCCCCGGTCAGCAGTGGTCCGTTCCACCTTACCCCCCGGTCAGCAGTGGTCCGTTCCACCTCCCCCCCCCCCCCCCGGTCAGCAGTGGTCCGTTCCACCTCCCCCCCCCCCGGTCAGCAGTGGTCCGTTCCACCTTCTCCCCCCCCCCGGTCAGCAGTGGTCCGTTCCACCTTCTCCCCCCCCGGTCAGCAGTGGTCCGTTCCACCTTACCCCCCCGGTCAGCAGTGGTCCGTTCCACCTTCCCCCCCCGGTCAGCAGTGGTCCGTTCCACCTTACCCCCCGGTCAGCAGTGGTCCGTTCCACCTTCCCCCCCGGTCAGCAGTGGTCCGTTCCACCTTCCCCCCCGGTCAGCAGTGGTCCGTTCCACCTTCCCCCCCGGTCAGCAGTGGTCCGTTCCACCTTCCCCCCCGGTCAGCAGTGGTCCGTTCCACCTTCCCCCCCGGTCAGCAGTGGTCCGTTCCACCTTCCCCCCCGGTCAGCAGTGGTCCGTTCCACCTTCCCCCCCGGTCAGCAGTGGTCCGTTCCACCTTCCCCCTGGTCAGCAGTGGTCCGTTCGATCTTCCCCCCCGGTCAGCAGTGGTCCGTTCCACCTTCCCCCCCGGTCAGCAGTGGTCCGTTCCACCTCCCCCCCCTGTCAGCAGTGGTCCGTTCCACCTCCCCCCCCCCTGTCAGCAGTGGTCCGTTCCACCTTCCCGCCCGGTCAGCAGTGGTCCGTTCCACCTCCCCCCCCCTGTCAGCAGTGGTCCGTTCCACCTCCCCCCCCCGGTCAGCAGTGGTCCGTTCCACCTCCCCCCCCCCGGTCAGCAGTGGTCCGTTCCACCTCCCCCCCCCCGGTCAGCAGTGGTCCGTTCCACCTCCCCCCCCCCCGGTCAGCAGTGGTCCGTGCCCCCCCCCCCCCCCCGGTCAGCAGTGGTCCGTTCCACCTCCCCCCCCCCGGTCAGCAGTGGTCCGTTCCACCTCCCCCCCCCCCGGTCAGCAGTGGTCCGTTCCACCTCCCCCCCCCCCCCCCCCCGGTCAGCAGTGGTCCGTTCCACCTTACCCCCCCGGTCAGCAGTGGTCCGTTCCACCTTCCCCCCCGGTCAGCAGTGGTCCGTTCCACCTTACCCCCCGGTCAGCAGTGGTCCGTTCCACCTTCCCCCCCGGTCAGCAGTGGTCCGTTCCACCTTCCCCCCCGGTCAGCAGTGGTCCGTTCCACCTTCCCCCCCGGTCAGCAGTGGTCCGTTCCACCTTCCCCCCCGGTCAGCAGTGGTCCGTTCCACCTTCCCCCCCGGTCAGCAGTGGTCCGTTCCACCTCCCCCCCCCCGTCAGCAGTGGTCCGTTCCACCTCCCCCCCCCTGTCAGCAGTGGTCCGTTCCACCTCCCCCCCGGTCAGCAGTGGTCCGTTCCACCCCCCCCCCCTGTCAGCAGTGGTCCGTTCCACCTCCCCCCCCTGTCAGCAGTGGTCCGTTCCACCCCCCCCCCCCCCGGTCAGCAGTGGTCCGTTCCACCTCCCCCCCCCGGTCAGCAGTGGTCCGTTCCACCTCCCCCCCCCGGTCAGCAGTGGTCCGTTCCACTCCCCCCCCCCCCGTCAGCAGTGGTCCGTTCCACCCCCCCCCCCCCCCCGGTCAGCAGTGGTCCGTTCCACTGTCCCCCCCGGTCAGCAGTGGTCCGTTCCCCCCCGGTCAGCAGTGGTCCGTTCCCCCCCGGTCAGCAGTGGTTCGTTATGTTTATGATATTACTGGCATAGTACACGAGGGGGTTCTAAAAAACGCAAGAAAAGCCTATTGGGCCTCTATTACCAGAATGCTAACAGAATTAGCACAAACTAACAACGAAATCATACAGACGCTGTTAGCTAATTGCTAAGGAAAACGAACAAACTAATTACAAAGACGGGCACATCCAGCTCCAAGTTATACAAGCATGGGTAGTTGCTACCGAATGTCATTTTCAGTGAGTGTGGACATTTGCAACCGAAAGTGGAGAGAAATTGTGCAAATGAATAAAGTTGTGATGCATGCTTTTCTGAAGGAAGAGCAGCATGTGTACACAGAGCCAGCTAGATCAATATTATCATCTGTAAAGTGGACAGCCAGCCAGCTAGATCAATATTATTATTATCATCATCTGTAAAGTGGCCAGCCAGCCAGCTAGATCAATATTATCATCTGTAAAGTGGACAGCCAACCAGCTAGATCAATATTATCATCTGTAAAGTGGACAGCCAGCCAGCTAGATCAATATTATTATTATCATCATTTGTAAAGTGGCCAGCCAGCCAGCTAGATCAATATTGTCATCATCTGTAAAGTGGACAGCCAACCAGCTAGATCAATATTATTATCATCTGTAAAGTGGACAGCCAACCAGCTAGATCAATATTATCATGGTCTGTAAAGTGGACAGCCAGCCAGCACGATCAATATTATCATTTGTAATGTGGACAGTCAACCTGCTAGATCAATATTACTATCATCTGTAAAGTGGACAGCCATCCAGCACGATCAATATTATTATCATCTGTAAAGTGGACAGCCAGCCAGCTAGATCAATATTATCATCTGTAAAGTGGACAGCCAGCCAGCTAGATCAATAATATTATTATCATCATCTGTAAAGTGGCCAGCCAGCCAGCTAGATCAATATTGTCATCGTCTGTAAACTGGACAGCCAACCAGCTAGATCAATATTATTATCATCTGTAAAGTGGACAGCCAACCAGCTAGATCAATATTATTATCATCATCTGTAAAGTGGCCAGCCAGCCAGCTAGATCAATATTATCATCTGTAAAGTGGACAGCCAGCCAGCTAGATCAATATTATCATCTGTAAAGTGGACAGCCAGCCAGCTAGATCAATATTGTCATCGTCTGTAAAGTGGACAGCCAACCAGCTAGATCAATATTATTATCATCTGTAAAGTGGACAGCAAGCCAGTGATCAATATTATCATCATCTGTAAAGTGGCCAGCCAGCCAGCTAGATCAATATTGTCATCGTCTGTAAACTGGACAGCCAACCAGCTAGATCAATATTATTATCATCATCTGTAAAGTGGCCAGCCAGCCAGCTAGATCAATATTATCATCTGTAAAGTGGACAGCCAGCCAGCTAGATCAATATTGTCATCGTCTGTAAAGTGGACAGCCAACCAGCTAGATCAATATTATTATCATCTGTAAAGTGGACAGCAAGCCAGTGATCAATATTATCATCATCTGTAAAGTGGCCAGCCAGCCAGCTAGATCAATATTGTCATCGTCTGTAAACTGGACAGCCAACCAGCTAGATCAATATTATTATCATCATCTGTAAAGTGGCCAGCCAGCTAGATCAATATTATCATCTGTAAAGTGGACAGCCAGCCAGCTAGATCAATATTATCATCTGTAAAGTGGACAGCCAGCCAGCTAGATCAATATTGTCATCGTCTGTAAAGTGGACAGCCAACCAGCTAGATCAATATTATTATCATCTGTAAAGTGGACAGCAAGCCAGTGATCAATATTATCATCATCTGTAAAGTGGACAGCCAACCAGCTAGATCAATATTATCATCTGTAAAATGGACAACCAGCCAGCTTGATCATTATCACAGTGTGGTGGCAGTGGAGCCGAACTAGACTAAAAGAAAATGGATTATTGAAAAGTACTAGAAGTCAAAAGGTTATGCTACTAAAGTATTGGACCAGAATGCAAACTGCTGAGGGCCCAAAAAGGTGACACTTTTTTGTTGCACTGAAACATGCAGAAAATCCCTGCTAGTGGGATATGCAGGTTTTAACTAATTAAACAAAATAATAATATGATCTACATGATCAGTCTGTGTGTAAAATAATGTGAACATAACTTACAGCTAAAAAAATGTTAAGAAAGCAATCCAATGTTATTTGTTGCCTAGACTTTACTGCAAATGACACTCAAGTCTTGAGAAGAAAAAAACACACCAATATTGCAGTTAGCTATGACAGCCTTTATAATAGAACACACATCTAAATATTGCACTTGTGGAAAAAAAACAACATCTTAAGTAGAAATAAAATGAAACAAAACAGGTATTCTATTTTTGCTCTATTATAGTGGCCACTATAGTAGACACCGAACAAGTGCACAAGGCTACATGTGTGCAAAAATAACATCCACTGAGTAAAACATTTATAAAATCCACCCTCACACACACGTGTTACTGTCAAGTTCAATACAACAAAAGCAATATATTTGGGCTACACTGCACATTATTACATTGTACACTTTTTGCCAGTGGACATCTGTTCTACAATGTGCCAGCAGAGCATAATACCCTTTGTTGGCATAATTGATCTCTTTCAGGCAGAGAGTACACCTGGCATACCCCTTTTTATCCACTGTATTGAAAAAGTGAGAAAGAGGGAAAGTGTGGTGTTCCTTTCACCTCTATAGTGGCATCCAGCTTAAGCCAGGCCCAGCTCCACTTAACGGTTTAACAAGCAAAGCCTCATTTTCACCTAATTCTCCCATTCTGAAAAATTAACCACATACTGTAGAGGGAAAACATTAGTTCGTTAGCTAGTTAACATTTCACAGATTGCCAGGGTCCAGTAAGCAACTCAGGCGTTATAACTTGAGGAACGGCAAGGAGTCGTATAACGTTACCAGTTAATACTATAGAGAATTGGTTAGGTTATTAACGTTAGTTCATCTGATGTTGTAACATTAGCTGTCTGATTTTATTAGCCAGCTACATTTATACACCATAAACAAAATTATCTGATCAGTTAAAGTAGGCTAATGTTGCTCAACATTTCTCTGGCTAGCTAACGCGGATAATTCGATCCAGCTAGCAAGATTAACAATGCTAACAACACTTGTTCCACCACATTTCTCCCTCACCTCAAACTTTACCCAATGCCAGTTCTTTTTCGGTTTTACAGGTCATGAAGTAAGCTTCACCACCTTCTCACCCCGGTCTCGGTGGTCAGGCTTCTCACCGACCTCTTCGTTACCGTTCAGGGGGACGAGCTGCTGTAAGTTAACTAGTAAGTTAACTGGTAAACTGCCTTTCCGCTCTCTTTCCAGAGTGCACGTTGACGCTGTAACTAGTAAATTGGTTGTCTTTTATCTCTTCAGTCGTCTGCTGCTTTCGGTTGTTATGTGAACGATTGGCTGAGCCTTGGATACAGCCAGTATTGCTCCTAAGGCTGATCACTCGTTCGCTTACAGCTAGGTCACCTATTTTGGATTCAAAACGGCGAATTTTGCAGAAAGGTGACTAGTTTGCATCCCTGATATACAGTAACCAGTCAAAGGTTTGGACACACCTACTCATTCAAGGGTTTTTCTTTCTTTTTTTACTATTTTCTGCATTGTAGAATTAAGTAATGAGGCATGAGAGGGTGTGGTATATGGCCAATATACAACGGCAAAGGGCTGTTCTTACATGCTGACCAGACCGGACACGTCACGTGCACGAGCGTCACAAAATAAATTTAGAAATCTATGTTATTCAATTATTGTACTCACACTGCTCGCGCGCGCGCCAACGAGTGTCTACGATGCCAATAGCTAAAATAGAACTTCTTTCTATTTCTGACGCAGATCGCGCTGCAAGTCCTGCCTCTCCCATCTCCTCATTGGTTAATAGAAGCAGGTACCCACGTGCCATCTCCTCATTGGTTATACCCACGTGGGTGATTGAAAGACGAACTGTTTTGCCGGTTGTTGTGGTAATACTATGAAAGTATAGATGCCGATCACCATATAAGTTCAAGATGAAAAAGTCTGGAAGGAGGAGAGATGACTAGAAACGATTCGGTTGGCCGTTTTGTGTGGATTAATTGTCGGAGTAGAGGACCTTGTGCATTTCATGTAAAATAACAACTCAATGTTTATATCCCAGGACAAATTAGCGAGCAACAGCAAGCTAACTAGCTAAATTGCCATACATGTTTGTTTTTCGACCTGTCCCCAAATTGTCATTGGTTCAGAGTTTGTTTTGATGTTTTAACCTGCGTGTCGTGATCGCATTTGGTGTGGGGGGACAAAATACATTTATGCACGGTTTGGGTTCCGTGTTAGCCGTGGTATATTGGCCATATACCACAAATCCATGAAGTGCCTTATTGCTATTTTAAACTGGTTACCAACGTAATTAGAGCAGTAAAAATAAATGTTCTGTCATACCCGTGGTATACCACGGCTGTCAGCCAATCATTACATTACATTTAAGTAATTTAGCAGACGCTCTTATCCAGAGCGACTTACAAATTGGTGCATTCACCTATAATATCCAGTAGAACAACCACTTTACAATAGTGCATCTAAATCTTTTAAAGGGGGGGGGGGGTTAGAAGGATTACTTTATCCTATCCCAGGTATTCCTTAAAGAGGTGGGGTTTCAGGTGTCTCCGGAAGGTGGTGATTGACTCCGCTGTCCTGGCATCGTGAGGGAGCTTGTTCCACCATTGGGGTGCCAGAGCGGCGAACAGTTTTGACTGGGCTGAGCGGGAACTGTGCTTCCTCAGAGGTAGGGAGGCGAGCAGGCCAGAGGTGGATGAACGCAGTGCCCTTGTTTGGGTGTAGGGCCTGATCAGAGCCTGAAGGTACGGAGGTGCCGTTCCCCTCACAGCTCCGTAGGCAAGCACCATGGTCTTGTAGCGGATGCGAGCTTCAACTGGAAGCCAGTGGAGAGAGCGGAGGAGCGGGGTGACGTGAGAGAACTTGGGAAGGTTGAACACCAGACGGGCTGCGGCGTTCTGGATGAGTTGTAGGGGTTTAATGGCACAGGCAGGGAGCCCAGCCAACAGCGAGTTGCAGTAATCCAGACGGGAGATGACAAGTGCCTGGATTAGGACCTGCGCCGCTTCCTGTGTGAGGCAGGGTCGTACTCTGCGAATGTTGTAGAGCATGAACCTACAGGATCGGGTCACCGCCTTGATGTTAGTGGAGAACGACAGGGTGTTGTCCAGGATCACGCCAAGGTTCTTAGCACTCTGGGAGGAGGACACAAGGGAGTTGTCAACCGTGATGGCGAGATCATGGAACGGGCAGTCCTTCCCCGGGAGGAAGAGCAGCTCCGTCTTGCCGAGGTTCAGCTTGAGGTGGTGATCCGTCATCCACACTGATATGTCTGCCAGACATGCAGAGATGCGATTCGCCACCTGGTTGTCAGAAGGGGGAAAGGAGAAGATTAATTGTGTGTCGTCTGCATAGCAATGATAGGAGAGACCGTGTGAGGATATGACAGAGCCAAGTGACTTGGTGTATAGCAAGAATAGGAGAGGGCCTAGAACAGAGCCCTGGGGGACACCAGTGGTGAGAGCACGTGGTGCGGAGACAGATTCTCGCCACGCCACCTGGTAGGAGCGACCTGTCAGGTAGGACGCAATCCAAGCGTGGGCCGCGCCGGAGATGCCCAGCTCGGAGAGGGTGGAGAGGAGGATCTGATGGTTCACAGTATCAAAGGCAGCAGATAGGTCTAGAAGGATGAGAGCAGAGGAGAGAGAGTTAGCTTTAGCAGTGCGGAGAGCCTCCGTGACACAGAGAAGAGCAGTCTCAGTTGAATGCCCAGTCTTGAAACCTGACTGATTAGGATCAAGAAGGTCGTTCTGAGAGAGATAGCAGGAGAGCTGGCCAAGGACGGCACGTTCAAGAGTTTTGGAGAGAAAAGAAAGAAGGGATACTGGTCTGTAGTTGTTGACATCGGAGGGATCGAGTGTAGGTTTTTTCAGAAGGGGTGCAACTCTCGCTCTCTTGAAGACGGAAGGGACATAGCCAGCGGTCAAGGATGAGTTGATGAGCGAGGTGAGGTAGGGAAGAAGGTCTCCGGAAATGGTCTGGAGAAGAGAGGAGGGGATAGGGTCAAGTGGGCAGGTTGTTGGGCGGCCGGCCGTCACAAGACGCGAGATTTCATCTGGAGAGAGAGGGGAGAAAGAGGTCAAAGCACAGGGTAGGGCAGTGTGAGCAGGACCAGCGGTGTCGCTTGACTTAGCAAACGAGGATCGGATGTCGTCAACCTTCTTTTCAAAATGGTTGACGAAGTCATCCGCAGTGAGGGAGGAGGGGGGGGGGGAGGGGGAGGAGGATTCAGGAGGGAGGAGAAGGTAGCAAAAAGCTTCCTAGGGTTAGAGGCAGATGCTTGGAATTTAGAGTGGTAGAAAGTGGCTTTAGCAGCAGATACAGAAGAGGAAAATGTAGAGAGGAGGGAGTGAAAGGATGCGAGGTCCGCAGGGAGGCGAGTTTTCCTCCATTTCCGCTCGGCTGCCCGGAGCCCTGTTCTGTGAGCTCGCAGTGAGTCGTCGAGCCACGGAGCAGGAGGGGAGGACCGAGCCGGCCTGGAGGATAGGGGACCTTCAGCATTCAGGGCTTGAACCACCCAGTTTATAATAATTAATAAATCAAAACTATGAATGCTGTAACCAAAAAAGTGTTAAACAAATCAAAATATATTTGAGATTTTTCAAAGTAGACAGCTTTGCACACTCTTGGCATTCTCTCAACTAGCTTCATGAGGTAGTCACCTGGAATGCATTTCAATTAACAGGTGTGCCTTGTTAAAAGCTCATTTGTGGAATTTCTTTCCTTAATGCGTTTGAGCCAATCAGTTGTGTTGTGACAAGGTAGAAGACCACGTACATATTATGGCAAGAGCAGCTCAAATAAGCAAAGAGATGTCACTCCATTACTTTAAGACATGAAGGTCAGTCAATATGGACATTTTCAAGAACTTTGAAAGTTTCTTCAAGTGCAGTCGCAAAAACCATCAAGCACTAAGATTAAACTGGTTCTCATGAGGACCACCACAGGAAAGGAAGACCCAGAGTTACCTCTGCTGCAGAGGATAAGTTCATTAGAGTTACCAACCTCAGATTGCAGCCCAAATAAATGCTTCACAGAGTTCTAGTAACAGACACATCTCAAGATCAACTGTTCAGAGGAGACTGTGTGAATCAGGCCTTCATGGTCGAATTGCTGCAAAGAAAACCACTACTAAAGGACACCAATAATAAGAAGAGACTTACTTGGGCCAAGAAACACGACCAATGGACATTAGACCAGTGGAAATTTGACCTTTGGTCTGATGAGTCCAAATGTGAGAGTTTTGGTTCCAGCCGTCGTGTTTTTGCTAGATGCAGAGTTGGTGAACGGATGATCTCCGCATGTGTGGTTCCCACCGTGAAGCATGGAGGAGGTGGTGTTATGGTATGTTTTTTTCCCCTTTTATGACACTGTCAGTGATTTATTTAGAATTCAAGGCACACTTAACCAGCATGACTACCACAGCATTCTGCAGTGATACGCCATCCCATCTGGCTTGAGCTTAGTGGGACTATCATTTGTTTTTCAACAGGACAATAACCCAAAACACACCTCCAGGCTGTGTAAGTGCTATTTGACCAAGAAGGAGAGTGATGGAGTGCTGCATCAGATAACCTGGCCTCCACAATCACCTGACCTCAACCCAATTTGAGATGGTTTGGGATGAGTCGGACCGCAGAGTGAAGGAAAAGCAGCCTCAGTGCTCAGCATATGTCCTTCCAAGACTGTTGGAAAAGCATTCCAGGTGAAGCTGGTTGAGAAAATGCTAAGTGTGCAAAGCTGTCAAGGCAAAGCGTGGCTATTTTGAAGAATCTAAAATCTATTTTGATTTAACTGTTTTTGTTTTGGTTACTACATGATTCCATATGTGTTATTACATAGTTTTGATGTCTTCACTATTATTCTAAAATTGTAGAAAATAGTAAAATAAAAACCTTTGAGTAGGTGTGTCAACTTTTGACTGGTACTAATAAATTTAAATATATATGGGGGATTGGAAATGATGCAGATAATTACGTTGATGGAAGCTACAATCTATCTAATCTATAATCTTTCTGCACTATTAAAGCTGATCTTCCCCTCATTTTATTTTTATTATAATAAATTAATAAACATTTAATAAATAATACGGTTTGGATTCAGTTAGACTAATTATATATACTTTGATAAAGATGTATTTATTTGGTTGTCTTTGGGGTTAATTCATTCAGTAGTTTCTCAGAGTGGCCATAAGGTGGCAGAGTAGGAAGTTGAGGCAGGCAGAGACTGTATGTGCTGTAGCCTTTATCTCTCTCTATCCACTCATCCTCTCTCTCTCTCTATCCACTCACCCTCTCTCTCTCTATCCACCCTCTCTCTCTCTATCCACTCCTCTCTCTCTATCCACTCCTCTCTCTCTATCCACTCCTCTCTCTCTCTCTATCCACTCCCCCTCTCTCTCTATCCACTCCCCCTCTCTCTCTATCCCCGCTCTCTCTATCCCCTCTCTCTCTGCTCTCTCTCTCTCTATCCCCTCTCTCCGCTCTCTCTCTCTCTCTATCCTCTCTCTCTCTATCGCCTCTCTCTCTCTTTATCCCCTCTCTCTCTATCCTCTCCCCTTCTCTCTCTCTCCATCCACTCCCTCTCTCTCCCTCCCTCTATCTCTATATTAATTTCTTTCTCTCTCGCAGTCTGTGAAATGGAGCAGACAGATTCTTGCTATCTGAACAGACAAGCTGGGAGATAGATGTGAGGTTAACCTCTCTTTAGAATCTAACCCTAACTGACACAATTTCCTTTACATTCAACCTTATGTAATCCTTTGTCAGTGTCTATCTGTTATGAGTTTTGGTGATCTCACTCAGACATGTATCCAAAATGGCATCCTGTTCCCTATATAGTGCACTACTTTTGATCAGGACCTGCATAGGGACTAGGGTGCCATGAGAGACGCAGGCTCACTGTGCCATGTGTACACTTCCATTCTGTAGCTTGAGACGTGGTTGTGGTTAATAGGATCCAGAGCGTTTGATCAGACCGATGCTGTTTATTTCTCCTGTTCTTTGTTCACACAGAGCTCTGGCTGAAAAATCAAATCAAATCAAATGTATTTATATAGCCCTTCTTACATCAGCTGATATCTCAAAGTGCTGTACAGAAACCCAGCCTAAAACCCCAATCAGCAAGCAATGCAGGTGTAGAAGCACGGTGGCTAGGAAAAACTCCCTAGAAACGCCAAAACCGTAGGAAGTAACCTAGAGAGGAACCAGGCTATGAGAGGTGGCCAGTCCTCTTCTGGCTGTGCCGGGTGAGGATTATAACAGCACATGGCCTAGATGTTCAAATGTTCATAAATGACCAGCATGGTCAAATAATAATAATCATAGTAGTTGTTGAGGGTGCAACAGGTCAGTAACACAAGAGTAAGTGTCAGTTGGCTTTTTCATAGCTGATCTTTGAGAGTAACTCTACCGCTCCTGCTGTCTCTAGAGAGTTGAAAACAGCAGGTCTGGGACAGGTAGCACGTCCGGTGAATAGGTCAGGGTTCCAGCAGGTCTGGGACAGGTAGCACGTCCGGTGAACAGGTCAGGGTTCCATAGCTGCGGGCAGAACAGTTGGAACTGGAGCAGCAGCACGGCCAGGTGAACTGGGGACAGCAAGGAGTCATCAAGCCAGGTAGTCCTGAGGCATGGTCCTAGGGCTCAGGTCCTCCGAGAGAGAGAAAGAAAGAAAGAAAGAAAGAGAGAAAGAGAGAATTAGAGAGCATATTTAAATTCACACAGGACACCGGAAAAGACAAGAGAAATACTCCAGATGTGACAGACTGACCCTAGCCCCCCGACACATAAACTACTGCAGCATAAATACTGGAGGCTGAGACAGGAGGGGTCAGGAGACACTGTGGCCCCATCCGATGAAACCCCCGGACAGGGCCAAACAGGTAGGATATAACCCCACCCACTTTGCCAAAGCACAGCCTCCACAACACTGGAGGGATATCTCCAACCACCAACATACCATCCCGGGACAAGGCCGAGTGTAGCCCACAAAGATCTCCGCCACGGCACAGCCCAAGGGGGGGCGCCAACCCAGACAGGACTGGGACTTCCTCCTCTTGCCCTGGCCAGGCAGGGCTCTTAGTGTGTCCCTCAAATGGCATCCTATTTCACTATTTAGTGCTCTTCTTTTGACCAGAGCCCTATGGGATTCCCTATGGGTCCTGGTCAAAAGGAGTGCACTAAATAGGGAATAGGGTGCCATTTGGGACGTATCCTCAGTCTCACCCGCTTAGAGAGACTTAAAGTGACCAACAGTCCCTTTGTGACCAACAGTCCCAGTCCCTTTAACGGACTGGTTAAAAAAATTTACATTTAAAAATAAATATGTATCAGTAGCTAGGTGAGTACAACAGAACAACATATGTATCAGTAGCTAGGTGAGTACAACAGAACAACATATGTATCAGTAGCTAGGTGAATACAACAGAACAACATGTGTATCAGTAGCTAGGTGAATACAACAGAACAACATACGTATCAATAGCTAGGTGAGTACAACAGAACAACATATGTATCAGTAGCTAGGTGAGTACAACAGAACAACATACGTATCAGTAGCTAGGTGAATACAACAGAACAACATACGTATCAATAGCTAGGTGAGTACAACAGAACAACATATGTATCAATAGCTAGGTGAATACAACATTAGAACAACATATGTATCAATAGCTAGGTGAATACAACATTAGAACAACATATGTATCAATAGCTAGGTGAATACAACATTAGAACAACACCTATGAGCAATGGCTTTTTCTTTCATTGCAGTGGATTAAAAAACCGTGTACTGGTTCATATTTCCCTACATCCACTTGATCAATGTGTTTACCCAGGTAGCTTCTCTTCAAACCAGCTTCACACTCAACAGTTTTACCAGAATGGCTGCTGTGTTGGGAAGCAAGGTCCCCTCTCCTGCGTTTTAGTTTGTGTGGCTTGGCTGGGACATGAATAAACATCATGAATATGTGTCTTGGTTTTAGTTCAGAGTTGTACTGTGAGTGAGCTTGCCAAATGTGACTGTGAATGGCAAAGTAAACAAGATAGCTATGTGTACGTCCAAAATGACACCCTATTCCCTATATAGTGCACTACTTTAGACCAAAACTGTGGTCCAAAGTAGTGCACCGAATAGGGAATAGGGTGCAATTTGAGATTAAAAAAAAAATAATAAAAAACTTTTTCAGCTCATCGAGCCTGGGCCCTTTTCCACAGATTGGCTGAAGTATAATATAACGTTCCGTGGAGTAGCTTCCCTTTTCCACTGATTGGCTGAAGTATAATATAACGTTCCGTGGAGCAGCTTCCCTTTTCCAGTCAGGTTTTTCTAACCTCATAATGATCCCACTATAAAATGCTTGGTTTGAAACCACAGTAATTAGTGTGTGTGAATGGGGATCGTTTCAGTCTTTGTCTAGTGGGGATTGTCTTAAAGCCTAGATTGATTTTCAGCGGTGCTTTTGTCACCTTCTGTCGTTCAAGGAGTCGTTTGTTACCACCGTGTGTGTATACAGGCCTCGTAGTGTTTTATTCTGGTGTTGAGCTACTCTTCTGGTAACTCCTGTTCTGTTCATGTTGACGGTCGACCACCATTTTGAATTGGAAATCAGATCCTTTCTGCAAATCTCACTTGATTTCCACAAGCTTTACAACCTAGCTAACCACATTTGTCCAATTATTTTATCTGAAAGTACTTTATTTCTCTTGAATGGCTTTATTGTAAATGAAATAAACGGAGATGTTTGTGTTGCTGCCTCCCCTTTTTTCCTTTCATCTGCCTTTTTGGGCCAGTCTGTGTTGTATTTAGTCTGGTAAGACTCTTTCAGTTGCCTTTTGGGCCAGTCTATGTTGTATTTAGTCTGGTAAGACTCTTTCAGTTGCCTTTTGGGCCAGTCTATGTTGTATTTAGTCTGGTAAGACTCTTTCAGTTGCCTTTTGGGCCAGTCTATGTTGTATTTAGTCTGGTAAGACTCTTTCAGTTGCCTTTTGGGCCAGTCTGTGTTGTATTTAGTCTGGTAAGACTCTTTCAGTTGCCTTTTTGGGCCAGTCTATGTTGTATTTAGTCTGGTAAGACTCTTTCAGTTGCCTTTTTGGGCCAGTCTGTGTTGTATTTAGTCTGGTAAGACTCTTTCAGTTGCCTTTTGGGCCAGTCTATGTTGTATTTAGTCTGGTAAGACTCTTTCAGTTGCCTTTTGGGCCAGTCTATGTTGTATTTAGTCTGGTAAGACTCTTTCAGTTGCCTTTTGGGCCAGTCTATGTTGTATTTAGTCTGGTAAGACTCTTTCAGTTGCCTTTTGGGCCAGTCTGTGTTGTATTTAGTCTGGTAAGACTCTTTCAGTTGCCTTTTTGGGCCAGTCTATGTTGTATTTAGTCTGGTAAGACACTTTCCTGTCTCTTCCTCTCCCCTCCCATCTGGATTTGTAAACTTCTAAAGTAGCTCCTCAAAGACACCACGAAGGCTAAAAGGGCAGGAAGGACTTAAATTATGAATTGAAGCTTTCCCTGCCTGCCAAAAGAGAGGGCCTATCAGCAGGGACGGTGTATGTCAAATCAAATAAACGTTTACTGGTTGCGTATACAGATTTGCAGATGTTATTGCAGATGCAGCTAAATGCTTGTGTTTCCAGCTCCAACAGTGCAGTAATATCTAGCAATATAAAACAATACACACATCATCCAGAAAGTTAAAAGAAAGAAATGAAGAAATGTCGAATCCAATTAACAACCCAACAGTGTCTTAGCATGCTCTTTGTTCAGAGAGAGAATATCATTCAGAGGAAACTTGACTCAACTTAAAATATTTAAAATATTGTCTGACTACATCTGGAAAACGAATTAATTGAAAGTCCAATGGATAGGCCTACATCTGACTGGCTGTCTCAAATGGCCCCCTCTTCTATATGTAATACACCATAGGGCTCTTGTCAAAGTAGTGCACTATATAGGGAATAGGGCTCTTGTCAAAGTAGTGCACTATATAGGGAATAGGGCTCTTGTCAAAGTAGTGCACTATATAGGGAATAGGGCTCTGGTCAAAGAGGATGGGAGGGAAGAGGATGGGAGAGAAGAGGATGGGAGGGAAGAGGGTGGGAGGGAAGAGGGTGGGAGAGAAGAGGATGGGAGGGAAGAGGATGGGAGGGAAGAGGATGGGAGGGAAGAGGATGGGAGAGACATCAGAGGCTTTATTTTCCTCCAACACATGACTCAATCTTAACAAAGTAACAGTTTAAAGCTGCAACATGTCAAACTTTTTGGGCGACCTGCCTGAATTCACACAGAAATGTGAGTTACAGATCTGTCATTCTCATTGAAAGCAAGTCTAAGAAACTGTATATATTTTTATATATGTGCTTTTCTATTGCTTCCCGTTCTTAAGTTTGGTTTTTGCGTCTTTTACTTTCGCTTTTGTACACCAGCTTCAAACAATATTTTTTGGTTATGGAAAATATATTTCACAGCCGGTTTAGATGGTACAATGATTCTCTACACTACACATGCTTGTTGTGTCATAAACTGAAATTAGGTGAACTGTTACAATTGTATCAACCAGGAAATGGAGGAGTGATTTCTGCACAGTGCATCTTTAACTTGACAAGTAGCTACAATGTTATAATACAGTCACCCTGACTCCCAAATGGCCCCCTATTCCCTATATAGTGCACTACCTGTAACCAGAGCCCTATTCCCTATATAGTGCACTACTTTGACCAGAGCCCTATTCCCTATATAGTGCACTACTATAGACCAGAGCCCTATTCCCTATATAGTGCACTACCAGAGCCCTATTCCCTATATAGTGCACTACCAGAGCCCTATTCCCTATATAGTGCACTACTTTAGACCAGAGCCCTATTCCCTATATAGTGCACTACCAGAGCCCTATTCCCTATATAATGCACTACTTTAGACCAGAGGTCTATTCCCTATATAGTGCACTACTTTAGACCAGAGCCCTATTCCCTATATAGTGCACTACTTTAGACCAGAGCCCTATTCCCTATATAGTGCACTACCAGAGCCCTATTCCCTATATAGTGCACTACCAGAGCCCTATTCCCTATATAGTGCACTACCAGAGCCCTATTCCCTATATAGTGCACTACCAGAGCCCTATTCCCTATATAGTGCACTACCAGAGCCCTATTCCCTATATAGTGCACTACTTTAGACCAGAGCCCTATTCCCTATATAGTGCACTACTTTAGACCAGAGCCCTATTCCCTATATAGTGCACTACTTTAGACCAGAGCCCTATTCCCTATATAGAGCACTACTTTAGACCAGAGCCCTATTCCCTATATAGTGCACTACTATAGACCAGAGCCCTATTCCCTATATAGTGCACTACTTTAGACCAGAGGTCTATTCCCTATATAGTGCACTACCTTTGACCAGAGACCTTGGGGTCCTGGTCAAAAGTAGTGCACTATATGGGGGAATAGGGTTGCCAGGCTACCCAGACTCCTATCTCCAGCCGAAACGCTACGTCCACGGATGTTTGTTTTGTCTCCTCAAGGAGTTTGGGTCTGACTGCCTGACCATTCACCGAATGCAAACACATTCGGCCCGTCTGATTAGTCTCAGAAACCAATGGGTTGAGGGTGAAGCAGCGTTTAAAAGTACGGAATTGGCTTTGATACTGTGATTTGGTTAGAGACGACCCAATCGCTGATGACTTTTTGTCACCACAAACGACATCACCTAAACAGCATTGAATGATGACAGATCCATACTGAAGTATGTAGTGAACGACAGAGCAGGGGAAGGATTTAGTGTGAGTCGTCAGGCAAGGCAGTCAGACGAGACTCATCCATGTCACCTTTTCTGTTGTTTCAGCTGTAGCTGACTTATTGTATTGCCAAGCAGCACTTTCTCTCTCCCTCCACTTCACTTCACCCTCCCTCTCTCTCTCTCTCCCTCTCGCCCTCTCTCTCTCTCTCCCTCCACTTCACTTCACCCTCCCTCTCTCTCTCCCTCTCGCCCTCTCTCTCTCTCTCCCTCCACTTCACCCTCCCTCTCTCCCTCTCTCCCTCTCTCTCTCTCTCTCTCTCCCTCCACTTCACTTCACCCTCCCTCTCTCTCTCTCTCCCTCTCGCCCTCTCTCTCTCTCCCTCCACTTCACTTCACCCTCTCTCTCTCTCCCTCTCGCCCTCTCTCTCTCCCTCCACTTCACCCTCCCTCTCTCTCTCTCTCCCTCTCGCCCTCTCTCTCTCTCTCCCTCCACTTCACTTCACCCTCCCTCTCTCTCTCTCTCCCTCTCGCCCTCTCTCTCTCTCTCCCTCCACTTCACCCCTCCCTCTCTCTCTCTCTCCCTCTCTCTCTCTCCCTCCACTTCACCCTCCCTCTCTCCCTCTCTCCCTCCACTTCACCCTCCCTCTCTCTCTCTCTCTCCCTCTCGCCCTCTCTCTCCCTCCACTTCACCCCCCCTCCCTCCCCCCCTCCCCCCCTCTACCGAGTGAGGAGCGTCTCCTTTAGGAGAGCTTGTTTTTCTCCAGTTTAAAACATTTTGGTGCATCAGCAGCACTGCTTTTTGTTTAGTCATAATGTTGTAATGAGAATAAGAGAGAACAGATACACAATGTTGATGGCTGAACACACACACACACACACACACACACACACACACACACACACACACACACACACACACACGTCTGTTGAATTCTGTCTGTGACACTGTTGCTGGGTTTTATGTGGCTCCACTTAATGTCCATTTGTGTCTGAAGGATTTATTTGTAATATTGAAAAACGACAGTTGGTGTGAGTCTTTTGTTGTTTCTTACTGCTTGTGTATTTTAACTGGCTTCTATAAGAGATTCCCCCCCCCCCCCTGAATTCCACATGGAAATATAACACATATATAATGTAGCATTTCTCTTTAATGTGTGTAAAAGCACAATCATGTTGATATTCACATCCACTGAATTCACAAAGTAACCTGTTTTCTTTACACGGGGGGACGAGACGAGATGCAGTATAGGCCAGCCATCTACTCACTGCTCAGGGAGAAGGCATTGTGATGGACTGCTGGAATAGATGTAGTCAGCTTCCCAGATGCATGCTGGGGCCTGGAGAATGTGGAGTGTGCTGCTTGTCTCTTTTCATTACCTAGTGCTTAATGGTGGCCAACCTGACAGAGTCATGTGGTAAACAGAGGAGCTGTGAAATCCTGGAGAAGGGGGGTGGGGGGGGGCATAAGGTAGTGAGAGAGCCAAGCCCTTTGTTAATTAGGCACCAAACAAAATAAAAACTGAACTGAACCAACAGGGACTACCTGAAATTGTTCACGTGTTTTTGCTACGGTCTGCCCAAATGAACACAACCCTGGTAGAAGAGCAATCCACAGCAGTCTCGGCAGTGTTTACCCTCACTCTGTCAATACCGTTTCAGGTCACACAAACCTACATAAAAGGCTAATGTTGTAAACTGAAACATGCCAGCTTTTTTTTGGCGTTTTCTCACTTAAATGGTGAGATGGGCTATTGCTTGGTTGAATGCATCTGTTCATTGTGTTTGTATAGATGGAGGGAGGCTATGGGTTTGGCTTCTGCACTATTTTTGAATTGTGCTTTGAAATGTGATCTCCATAGGGGAGTCACCCATGCATGTCACGCACTGTGAGGATGTCGGTGAAAGAGAGGGACTGTGTGTGGATTACAGAGGAGGGGTCTCTGGGCTGGGAACAGTTTACCAGCTCTCTGGCGGATTACAGAGGAGGGGTCTCTGGGCTGGGAACAGTTTACCAGCTCTCTGGCGGATTACAGAGGAGGGGTCTCTGGGAACAGTTTACCAGCTCTCTGGTGGATTACAGAGGAGGGGTCTCTGGGCTGGGAACAGTTTACCAGCTCTCTGGTGGATTACAGAGGAGGGGTCTCTGGGAACAGTTTACCAGCTCTCTGGTGGATTACAGAGGAGGGGTCTCTGGGAACAGTTTACCAGCTCTCTGGTGGATTACAGAGGAGGGGTCTCTGGGAACAGTTTACCAGCTCTCTGGCGGATTACAGAGGAGGGGTCTCTGGGCTGGGAACAGTTTACCAGCTCTCTGGCGGATTACAGAGGAGGGGTCTCTGGGCTGGGAACAGTTTACCAGCTCTCTGGTGGAAACTGTTCCCAGAAACCCCTCCTCTGTAATCCACCAGAGAGCTGGTAAACTGTTCCCAGAGACCCCTCCTCTGTAATCCAACAGAGAGCTGGTAAACTGTTCCCAGAGACCCCTCCTCTGTAATCCACCAGAGAGCTGGTAAACTGTTCCCAGAGACCCCTCCTCTGTAATCCACCAGAGAGCTGGTAAACTGTTCCCAGAGACCCCTCCTCTGTAATCCACCAGAGAGCTGGTAAACTGTTCCCAGAGACCCCTCCTCTGTAATCCACCAGAGAGCTGGTAAACTGTTCCCAGAGACTCCTCCTCTGTAATCCACCAGAGAGCTGGTAAACTGTTCCCAGAGACCCCTCCTCTGTAATCCACCAGAGAGCTGGTAAACTGTTCCCAGAGACCCCTCCTCTGTAATCCACCAGAGAGCTGGTAAACTGTTCCCAGGATTTGTTATTTATGATTTATTTGTATTTTTTTTTAAACATCATCAAAGCAAAACATTGTATCCCTTGGAAGATAGGCAGAGGAACACTTCTATTTGATGAATTACTGTATTAAATCAAACCAAATGGCCTTGACAGACAAACATTACTGTTGGACTTGTCGATGGCAGCTCAACATTTTAGAAAAATGTCTGTCTTCTTCCCTCTGCCATTCTGAATGGGCTGGAGAGACTAATTAATTTATTATCTACAAATGCAAATGAGAGAGAATAGGCATTAAGCCAGAGATCCGCACGCACAGGATCCTAACATTACCTTCCGTGTATTTTACAACACCTCTCTCTGTCATCTCCATGTGTTGTTTTAAATGCTGATCATTAATCAAACACCAATACTGTAATCCTCTAGTTCATATCCCCAGCACCTTGATTATAATACATGTTAACACGTAGGCTGTGAGTGGATGGCAGATGTATTTTAAACCTGTATATGGTTTAATAACAATAGTTGATTGTGTTCATTAAGCAGGGCCGTGGTGTGAAAGGGGGTTTATTGGTGTGCTGCTGTGTGTAACAGAGACAGGCTCGTCGGTATCATTGCCGTGGAAGTGAACGTTTGATCTTACCGGGAAGTGACACATCACATACTGGTGGTTGTGCTCTACATTTAGTTTAGTTTTTGTTCTTTCTTCTATAACACCATAATCCCCAACGGGTTACTATCAAAAATCACCAACCTATTGTCGTTCCTCGTCTCTCCTTTGTCCCGACTCGACCGATCATTACAATCGTGCTGACGTTTTTGTTTTGCTCGGTGTTATGTTCTGTGTTTTAGTGTTGAAGAAGGGAGGGATGCTCCTAAACTAGTGTCTGGTTAAATAAAGACTAGGTCAGCCATGTGGATGCGTCTGGTGAACAGCTGAAGACTGCTACAGCCTACAGAGACACGGAACGTGTAATGTGTGCATATGAAAGGGGGAGCGAGGAGGAGGAAGAGGAGGGGGGAGAGAGAGCGTGTGTGTGTGTGTGTGTGTGTGGAAAAAGGAAGCAGAGACTGAACGAACGGCGAACTCACTGATTTTCTACCTCCTGGAACTAGAACACTCAATCCAAACAATCTACTTTTATTTCTTCTCATACGCAAGATATCAAGGAGCTACTCCACCGCGGAAAAACTGGGGAAACGGAGGCGAACCGTGTGTTTTCGTGAAAGGCTGCCTCGGCGATTATTACGTGATTACATGAGCAAAAGTGAGCCCAGGCAGGGCCGTCTTTTGTTGAGGCAAGTGGTCGTTTGCCTGTGTAGCAGCCAGCCAGGCAGCCAGGCAGGCAGGCAGGCAGGCAGGCAGGCAGCTAGAGGATAAAGTGTCTGCCTGATTATTGTTTCAAGCCTCTGGTTTCTTGGATTTGGCCCAGGACACGGAGTTTATTCGACGGGGTCATCCTTGGTGAGGATTGAAGTAGTTTGTAGCGGGTACTTTGGAACAGTACAGTCCTCAGACTGGCGGGTGAGTAGTTGAATACAACAAACGTGGATGGGGGTTGGAGGAGGAGGAGGAGGAGGAAGGGGGGGATAAAGAGATTGAATGTTGGCGAGCTTTGGGACGAGTTTTTAAGGTGATTTAAAAACACCAGTTACATTTATTTGGTCGTTAATTTTACTACAGGTGTTGGTTGCCATTTATGATAATACAGTTCGAGTAGTTGGAAGGGGAAGCGTGTGACCTAGAGTCATATGTTTCTGTATGTTGTAGCGAGCTGGGATCTGGCTGTCCCACTGGAGAGAACACACACTCAGCAAGCCCCAGGACTGTTCTTTTAACGGGGTTTAAACTGTTTCACATTATTACTACAAAAGAAAATGGCTACGATTATTATTATTATTATTATTATTAGGTTTACTAGCTAACTGATATGTAGGCAACTTTTGAAGTTTAAAGTTTTTCAACCAACTACAAATCATAGGTATTGACGTTTTCACAATGATCTAATTTGTAGACACACTGTGTGTGTGTTTGTGTGTCTGTGATGTGTGAAGAACAAATGAAACTGAGAAACTATTACTGTAATAAGCAAAGGGCCCAGCATTCTTTGGGGACTAGGGGGAGTCCCCTAACAGGCCTAGGTGTTGATGTAAAGTTTTAACATTGAACATTTGTTGTTTGCACTTCATTGGAAGCAGGGTAGAGGTAGTAGATTCATTGTAGAGCTGCTTTACCAGTTACATACTAAGATGGATAGTGATTTTTATTTTCCCATACGAGGAAATGTAGTTTACGGCTTTGTGTACATTTAAAACATATCATCAAGCGTACAAAGACAAGACAATAAGTATGAGAACATGAAAGGTGTGATTCAGGTGTTTCCCTGCCCGGTACTGCAGTCTAGCTTTACTCCGTGTAGTCCAAGGACCTGACTATGTTCTGTTTACAGGTGAATTGGCTCTGGGAGGCAAAACAGCCAAATACTCCCACCAAACGTCAATCGATTCTCAATTTGCGATACTGTTCTTGAAACAACGTAAATCCCTCTACTTTTAATATCACGTCAAAAATAATTTCACAAATACAAAACGGGGGAAACGGGGAAAAAATACCACTTACTGTTATAACTGCTTTTAACACAGTTGTAGCCAACAGTTATTTTTTTTCAGTGACAACAGGTTTGTATTTCCGTGTCTCTTTTTCCATTTACACACAGGTGTTTGGAGACACAGATGGCTAATTAACACAGGTAGTCCACTCTGTCTTCCGTCTGTTTTCCGTAAACGAGCGCTGTAACATGGAAATACTGCCGCGTGGGAAGCCTAACCCTAGAACTGTGTTTTTATTTAACCTTTTTGTTTTATTGAAAGATAAAATCCTTATTCTTCCTAAACCGAATCGCAAGTGAGCGTCTTAACAAAACTCCCTCCGTACAGAAGACGCCTTCGTCCAATTATTCTTGTGTAATGGAATGGAGAGTCAGGATCAAGGGTTAAGGTGATTCATAATGGTGGTGGAGATGGACCAGTACATTAGACTCCCTCACAGCAGCCCTCCCTCCAGACTGTGACCTGTGTGGCCCCCAGCACATGTAGCTCTGTCTCCCTCCAGACTGTGACCTGTGTGGTCCCCCAGCACATGCAGCTCTGTCTCCCTCCAGACTGTGACCTGTGTGGTCCCCCAGCACATGTAGCTCTGTCTCCCTCCAGACTGTGACCGGTGTGGTCCCCCAGCACATGTAGCTCTGTCTCCCTCCAGACTGTGACCTGTGTGGTCCCCCAGCACATGCAGCTCTGTCTCCCTCCAGACTGTGACCTGTGTGGTCCCCCAGCACATGCAGCTCTGTCTCCCTCCAGACTGTGACCTGTGTGGTCCCCCAGCACATGTAGCTCTGTCTCCCTCCAGACTGTGACCGGTGTGGTCCCCCAGCACATGTAGCTCTGTCTCCCTCCAGACTGTGACCTGTGTGGCCCCCAGCACATGCAGCTCTGTCTCCCACCAGACTGTGACCTGTGTGGTCCCCCAGCACATGTAGCTCTGTCTCCCTCCAGACTGTGACCTGTGTGGCCCCCAACACATGCAGCTCTGTCTCCCTTCAGACTGTGACCGGTGTGGTCCCCCAGCACATGTAGCTCTGTCTCCCTCCAGACTGTGACCTGTGTGGCCCCCAACACATGCAGCTCTGTCTCCCACCAGACTGTGACCTGTGTGGTCCCCCAGCACATGTAGCTCTCTCCTTGCTGTAGGGCAGAGAAAGAAAAGTTGGGGGTGGGGTGTAGCCTGGGATTTGAACCAGAGTATTAGGTCAGGCCTAGACAACAGTATTTGTCATTATATTGTTATCTGGGGTGTAATCATTAGTCCAAACCTTAGCAAACCGGTGCAAACTGAAAACGTTTTGCTACCAAAAAAAACATATTTTATTTACGTAGGTCCCCTCTCTGTTTTGCTTCCTAGTGAACACACCATGGATGTCGGTCATAGAATAGAAGGGGAAATGATTGAACATAGGATTTGAACATAGGCCTACGTCAATGGGTTTGAACCAGACAACAGCAGTATTTCTCTCGTCCTGTAGTAGACGGCAGCCATCTTATCTGATGGTTATGTATAGGCCAGGCCTACTAGGAAGAGGAAGTGATTGTTTACTTAAAGCACTGAAAATGGTCATACTGTACACATACATGTGACTAGAGTGAAGTCAGTAGGTTGAACCTCCAGGCTATTTGGATATACTGAATGACTAGGCCTCATAGTATAAAGATTGCTTTTAGATTAGTTATTAATCAAATCAAGCAACGGAAGTAGCTATGTCCACCATTTTGTCTAGAAATCACTGTCTCATAAGTCATTTGTTTAAAAAAAATTTTTTTAACGTGTGTCCATATGAACTCTGATGTTAATGAGATGGTCTAGGAGATGGTCTTGGCAGTGTGTCCGTATGAACTCTGTAATGTTAATGAGGTAGTCTAGGAGATGGTCTTGGCAGTGTGTCCGTATGAACTCTGTAATGTTAATGAGGTAGTCTAGGAGATGGTCTTGGCAGTGTGTCCATATGAACTCTGTAATGTAATGAGGTAGTCTAGGAGATGGTCTTGGCAGTGTGTCCGTATGGACTCTGATGTTAATGAGGTAGTCTAGGAGATGGTCTTGGCAGTGTGTCCGTATGAACTCTGTAATGTTAATGAGGTAGTCTAGGAGATGGTCTTGGCAGTGTGTCCATATGAACTCTGTAATGTTAATGAGGTAGTCTAGGAGATGGTCTTGGCAGTGTGTCCGTATGAACTCTGTAATGTTAATGAGGTAGTCTAGGAGATGGTCTTGGCAGTGTGTCCATATGAACTCTGTAATGTTAATGAGGTAGTCTAGGAGATGGTCTTGGCAGTGTGTCCGTATGGACTCTGATGTTAATGAGGTAGTCTAGGAGATGGTCTTGGCAGTGTGTCCGTATGAACTCTGTAATGTTAATGAGGTAGTCTAGGAGATGGTCTTGGCAGTGTGTCCATATGAACTCTGTAATGTTAATGAGGTAGTCTAGGAGATGGTCTTGGCAGTGTGTCCGTATGAACTCTGTAATGTTAATGAGGTAGTCTAGGAGATGGTCTTGGCAGTGTGTCCATATGAACTCTGTAATGTTAATGAGGTAGTCTAGGAGATGGTCTTGGCAGTGTGTCCGTATGAACTCTGTAATGTTAATGATTCCATAGTTAATCTAGTAGATGATCTTGGCAGTGTGTCTCCGGGCACACAGTGTTTCCTGTGGTACAGCAAGTCACATTGTCTGTGTCCCCTTGTTAGCCTGCTAACTGAACAGTGACCTCTAGCAGTCTCAGTCTAGCTGAATGATTCTGATGTGATTCATCCACTGGAGAGGAAGGAGGAGACCACTGAGTGCTGCCCTAATGGGGAGCCTATTCCCTTTATAATGCACTGTTGACCAGGGCCTATAGGGTTCTGGTCAAAAGTAGTGCACTATATTGGGCCCTCAAACTCAACTCTTGACCTCAAAGCAAGTTCCACAGCTGTTTTTTTTTTTTTTTTTTTTCTCTGCATTGTTCCCACAGCCGAATCGGGGACTGATTTTAGACCTGCGACACCAGGTGGATGCAATTTAATGATCAGGTAGAACAGAAAAGCAGCAGGCTCCAGACCTGATAGAGGGAACAGGGGGCCTGTTTGGGGAACACCCACTGCTTGGCTAACTAATGCCTAGCACAAGGGATATAGTCTCTAGCGATAATGGATATAGGGAATCAAGTACACTTCCTGTATTGTATTTTGTACACGTTACAAAGTATTTTATTTGTAGCTTTTTGGTGGCAGCGGTGGTGGGATCTATCAAGTGTAAAATGTGTCTGTTGATCTTTAACTATCTTGAGTTCAAAGGTACATAGATGACTGACAGAAGTTACCCACAGTCCCTAGTTCCCCCTGTCCTGCTTTACTGCAGCACTACACTACCCTTGTGTACTAGCTCCACCATTAAAATGATGGACCATTTCCTCTCTAATTCAATTGAGTGTAGTGAAACTAACCGGATGACGCCTGACCTCTGGGGACAACATGGAGGGTTCAAAGTAGGGCGATATGGCCGGAAAAAAAATCCCATCTTGATTTTTTTTTTCCTAAATAAGTTTTGTACAATTTAAAAGTCAAATACACTGCCTTTCGAACGGTCAGGAATAATCTAATGAATTCAGGGCTTGTCAAATTATATCTAGGCTAAATATAAGCCTTCAACAACCATAAGACCCACTAATTATTTAATCAAAATAGTTTTGCTAATGTATTAAAAATAAAAAACAGATACCTTATTTACATTAGTATTCATACCCTTTGCTATGAGCCTCGAAATTGAGCTCTGCGGCATCCTGTTTCCATTCATCATCAAAATACCATCTCTGCAGCACACCACCAATAAGGCCTTTATGGTAGAGTGGCCAGACGGAAGCCACTCCTCAGTAAAAGGCACATGACAGCCCACTTGGAGTTTGCCAAAAGGCACCTAAAGACTCTGACCATGAGAAACAAGATTCTCTGTTCTGATGAAACCAAGATCGAACTATTCGGCCTGAATGCCAAGCGTCATGTCTGGAGGAAACCTGGAACCATCCCTACTGTGAAGCATGGGGGCGGTGGCATCATGCTGTGGGGATGTTTTTCAGCAACAGGGACAGGGAGACTAGTCAGCATCGAGGGAAAGATGAACGTTGCAAGGTACAGAGATCATTGATGAAAACCTGCTCCAGAGCGCTCAGGACCTCAGACTAGGGCGAAGGTTCACCTTCCAACAGGACAACGACTCTAAGCACACAGCCAAGACAACGCAGGACTGGCTTCAGGACAAGTCTCTGAATGTCCTTGAGAGGCCCAGCCGGAGCCCGGAGTTGAACCAAATCGAACAACTCTGGAGAGACCTGAAAATAGCTGTGCAGTGACGCTCCCCATCCAACCTGACAGAGCTTGAGAGGATCTGCAGAGAAGGATGGGAGAAACTCCCCAAATACAGGTGTGCCAAGCTTGTACCCAAGAAGACTCGGGCTATAAAAGTTGCCAAATGTGCTTCAACAAAGTACTGAGTCTGAATACTTATGTAAATGTGAAAAATCAACTATTAGTTTTTAATAAATGTGCAAAAAAAAATTAAACCCTGTTTTTGCTTTGTAATTATGAAGTATTGTGATGTAATTATGGGGTATTGTGTTGTCATTATGGGGTATTGTGATGTCATTATGGGGTATTGTGATGTCATTATGGGGTATTGTGATGTCATTATGGGGTATTGTGTGTAGATTAATGAGAGATTAAATATTTTTCCCCAATTTTAAAATAAGGTTATAATGTAACAATGTGAAAAAAGTCAAGGGGTCAGAATACTTTCCGAACCCACTGTAGGAATCTTTACATTTCAAGTTTAGCCAACGTGGATCTATTTGCTAGCATACATGGTCGAACAGTTTAATTGCTATGAACACTTCTGTCTCCAACTGTTTGAACAGCATGCTAGCGTACCTTGTTTTTCAGAATGATAGCAAGTTGCCAATTCCTTTTATATAGTTGTGTTTTTGGCTGATTGCACATTTATAAACCAGACTTAGACAGCTGGTATAACAGTCTTTAGCTAAAATGCTGCTATCGGTACGTGGTACTGCAATGCCACGCACATTTTCCACAATCAATGTTAATTGATCCTCCCGTTTTAGTTGCGTTTGCTCTGCGAGCAATTAAATTTAACGATACACTTTTATAGTAAAAATAATGTCTCAATGTGTTTGGTGTTCTTGTTGAACCAGACCTCAAATGCAAATAGTGAGTTGAAACATCTTGTCAGAGAGGAAGAAGTGATCTCTCATCTTTGTTGTGTGAATGGCAGGGGGAGGGGCCTGGTGTTTGTGTGTGTGTGTGTGTGTGTGTGTGTGTATACAGAGAGGAAGAGACTAAGTGAGAGGTTTCACTCTCACCAAAATATGTCCTCAATAAGCCCAATGTGTCATCTGCATTTCCCGCCTTTGGGGAAAACGGCTATATACAGATCTCTGGTGTAAATGGGAAGGTGCACACAGCACAGAAGGAGCAAAGGAGACGAGACCAGGAAGACATGAGAACCAGCGGACATAAACGCTCATTAAAAAAGACAACGTGATTCTTGATATACAGGCGTTGGGAAAATCGAGCAAAAAACAACGCATTCAAATGAATCAAATGAATTGTATATATATTGCCCAGCCCTAGGTCAAAGTGTTTTCTTCTCAGAAACCCAAGTGGTTTTAACACACATTTTGGAGTTGTCATAGTCGGCTCTATGCTATCCTATGTCTGTGTTAAACAGTGTGCTAATTGTCTTATGTTCATTGGATTGAAACTTTATATATATATTCCTTACTTAAACTATGCTGACTTGTCTATTCACATAGTAACACCTACAGCTTAGTAAGCACATTCCCAGTAACAACACCTCTTACCATAAACAGAGTTTATAGACCTAGACGTCTAGACATTCACAC